>NW_024039514.1:77500-322539 GCF_016077235.1 Cyprinodon tularosa | reverse complement strand
TTGGGTAAGGAGGAGGTGATAGGAAGAGGTTCAACAAACGTTCAACAAACTAAAACAGGGCGACACATTACCTGATCAGAAAATGTAGAAACAGGTTAAGTGTGAACATGCCGGCTTGTCTGTATGACCGCCATTGTGGAAAACGACTTCTGAAGTTGGACCAGCTAGGAGAGTGAGGTGCGCGAGAAAGCTGGGACCTTTTTTCCACCTAATCTGTAAATCTCCCTGCATAATTATAATAAAGCTATTTATATGCGTAAATCAAGCAGAAGACTATGGAGATAGCCGTAATGCTCCACTTGTGAAAGAAAAATCTGTTGGGCTCTTTTTGGCATATTGCCACATCGCCAGACAGGACACTGTCTTTAAAAAAAATAAAAATCGCTCTTAGCATTTAACCGCTCCCCCTCGGGGAACGGTGGGCTGCCATTGTGCAGCACCCGGGGAGCAGTGTTTTTGCTCAGGGAGCCAGAGCGGCAGTCTGTAGGAGTGGGTTTTGAACTCATAACCTCAAGATTTCAAGCCCTAAACACTAGGCTGCCACTCCCCTTTACTTTTTTCCCCACACTTTGAACTATGCGGCTTATAAGAAGGTGCGTCTTTTCTCTGTCTTTTTCCTAACCACCTAAGGGGGAAGTCAAAGTTCAATTCAATTCAGTTTATTTCTATAGCACCAATTCACAACACAATATAAGTTTTCTATCTAAGGAAAACCAGTTGCATCGACTCATTGACTCCACTCGTAGCGACAGTGGAGAGAAAAAAAACTCCCTTTTAACAGGAAGAAACCTGGAAATGAAGGAATAATTTGCTAATTTTAATGTAGCACAAGGACATGCTAGTAGCAGGAATGATGGAGGACAAATGTCTCGAATTCACACATTTTGCCATTTATTTGCCTCATTAAAGCTACCGAACCAATGAAGAGACTTGGCTTCACTCCTGCAGAGCTGAAATAAAAAGTGTCATGATTTTACTAAAGTTCAGACCAAAATGCAGAAGACCAAGCAGGGAGACCAGGGGGAAAGGTTTAACAGGTTTTATTGAAGAGATAACGCAGAGAGAAGTGTTGCTCTGAACACTGCTCAACCGGAACTGAAAAGTGAGGGGAAGACACAGCGATTAGTTCAGGCTCAGTGGGAAATTTGATTCGTGAACTTGGAGAAGAGGATTTGGTTGCTGACTCATGTTTCCAGAGAAATAGTTGAATCCTTGACTCCAGTCTGTGTACTGTAGTTCCAGTGTTTGTCTGATTAGGTGGAGGACAGAACAGGGTTTACCCAGAATGCGGTTGTTTGAAGGTGAACGGAGAAACTGACTGCCACTCAGATTTCCTGTGGTACTTGAACGGGTCGTAGTGGAGATGAATCCCTTTCTGAGTGTGAAGCTCAAACGATCTCTTGGGGAAAGTGGGTCCAAACCTCATGTTTGAACCCCAGGTCAGTTTGAAGCTCAGGTGATCCTTCCAGGGAGTGAAGGTCCGAGAAATCCAGTTTGCAGGATGACTTCCTGCGAAGGGGCAAAAGACAAAACAATGTTAAAACTCAGGTTGACAAGAACTCAGCTTGACTCAGCAAAACTCAGCTTGGCTAGAGTACCAAAAACTGGCAAACACTCTGGCATCGAGGTAGTGGCAGTCAGCAGCTTAAGAACACTCCGTTAAGGAGGAAACCATCAGCAGGTGTGTGAGGAGGTGGACCAGAACCAGGCTCCTCCTGGTGGAGGAAGGGAGACAAACACAGAAACACAAACACACGGACAGGAGTCCTGACAAAAAGCCGACTAAGCCCCATCTTGCAGTAGAAGCCCTTAGTGCCGCAAGCCAACAAGCTAACAGGAGCCAGCTTTCTTCTTCGTCCTTCTCCAGGGTCTCTAAGTAGAGCTCCCCCAATAGCAGAAATATAAAGAAAATCAACAAACAGTGAAGGTCCGGAGACATTTTTAATTATAATCTGTTACTTTAAACAACATCCATCCATCCATCTATCCATCCATCCATCTTCTTCAGCTTTTTCGGGGTTGGGTCGCCGGGGAAGCAGCTTCAGTAGGGAGGCCCAGACGTCCCTTTTCCCAGCAACTTGGGCCAGCTCCTCCTGGGGAATCCCAAGGCACTCCCAGGCCAACCGAGAAACATAGTCCCTCTAGTGTGTCCTGGGTCTCCCCCTTGGCCTCCTCCCAAGGGACATGCCTGGAACACCTCACCAGGGAGACGTCCAGGAGGCATCCTAATCAGATGCCGGAGCAATTTAAAACTGAAATAAAATGAAGGTGTTCATGCGTCCATGTTAAAAATTCAATTTTTTATTTATTTTTTTTTAGAGAACAACAATCGTTCAGTTTGGGATATAGACACTTTCCTAATTCACTTATCTTATAAAACACCTGAACTGTTTTTTCGTTCTTTTTTCTGTCTTAATGAGAGCAGTGGGTTTTATGCTGCCCTGCAAGGCTTTAAACCTGGGTTTGAATGGAGACAAAGCCATTCTAAAGCACTTATCAAGGAGCTCATTATGAGCCTGGATCCATATTTATTTTTGATTCTGTTCATGGTGGAGAATCCTGCTTCACAGCAGCAGGTTGAGCCAAACATCCTCTAAATGTGCAGGGTCATCTTTGAGCACCATTTCACTTTTCTTTCACCAGTTCACCACAGTTCTTCCAGCAGTCCACACTTTCCCTGCTCTCTTTTTCTCCTTCTTTCCCATCGCCCGGCTTGCCACAGGTTTGCCTGCTGTGTCTAAAAGTAGCAGCAGCAACCCAGACTGACAGCAGCTCATTGGCTAATTTGGATCACTTGTAGCCTGGTGCTGGATGCTACGGATGGCTTTACCGTATTAATGGGAGAAGCAATGCAAGTGAAGTTAGACACTGTTGTTGAACAACATGCAGTAATTTATTAATGTTTTAAACCAGGTTGGGTCTGAATTAGCCAGCAGATGGGTCCGGATCCGGACCGCGGGCCGCTAATCTGTGACCTCTGGTCTATAGGTTTGATGGGAGAGAATTCAATAGAAATCAGTGGCTTATTATTTCCAGTTTTTAGAAAAAAAATTGTGGGGTCAGCTTATATTGAGGTGTGGTCTACAGTCCAGAAAATATGGTTGCTTGATCTCAACTAGAGTCACTGACTGTTCTTTCTTTAGACAAAATGAGAGAAAAGGAAACCAGAGTCCCGTGCGATAATTTGTCCGATATTTTGGCCGAAATATCCGATATGCCGATATTTTAAAACTCATGTAGCCGATAACCGATATCGATACCGATGTTAAAGCTGGACAAAAATAAGTAGTCATTGAAAATAGCAGTTTTGTTATCCGTTTCTGACACTTTGAAAAATAATATACTCAAATAAATTTTCATTTGCTGATATCAAATTGATTTTTAAAAACGCGGTATCGATCTATTTTACTTTCAAAATCTCGTGAAATTTCATCGTTCTGTTACAAACTCTTGTGATATTTTGCAAATTCTTGTGAGATTTTGTTAGTAAAATAGATCGATACCGCGTCAATATATCAACATATAAAAATATGGCAAAATTTTGTGAATTTTCGGGGGATTTCGTAGCATAACGATGACACATAGCAATATTTCATTAGTAAAAGAGGTGTTTTTAAATGGCAATATATCAGCATATGAAGATATTGTGATATTTTAATCTATCAATATTTTTTCCCTCGTCTTTAGAAGTTTTTAAGTCTGTAAAAAAAAGTAGTTTTTGAGGAAGAAGTAGTATTTAGTATTTTTTTTTTTTTTTATAGACTTTAGAAACTCAGAAGTTGATCAAATATCGGGTTAAATATCGGTGGGGTGGCCGATGTCCGATATTCAGTTTTAAGGCCGATACAGGCCGATACCAATAGGGGGCCGATTATATCGTGCATCCCTATTTAGAATCACAGGACTGCATAATATAAAATGATGCAGCCTAATAAAATGGACAAATGCTTCTAAACAAGAACAAATGTGGTCATTTAGTGGTAAACTGGGTCTGGATAACAGCTGATGAGCAAAACTCCTCTATCAGTCTGGAGAACTCAGAAAAAATAGTTTGTACCGAAGAGAAGATTGGAGACAGGAGAAAAATGAAGAATGAGACGTTTTCTCCTAAATTACTCATACGAACGATTTAAGAACAGTTTTTCAATGAATCATTGTCATGCAGAAAGGGCCTTAGGGAAAGAAATGAGTGATGCTTCAGCTAATTTCTACCTGAGATGATACAGTTGGAGCTTGAAGAACATTTCTCTGTCAGTCTGGATTTTTTTTGGATTAGAAAGAAAGAATCTAGAAGCTTCTGTGTTCTTGTTAAGACTCCTGTTTACAATGTTATCCCATGAGCTTCGGAGCCTGTTTAAGTCAGGTCAAAGGTCAGAGCTGATTGGCCTAGCAGATTGAAAACTCTCTTTTTAAAATTACCAGGCGATGCAGTAAAATGAACAAAGTCTGCAGAGAAACTCAGACGCAGAGATGTTGTGGAAACATTGAACTCCAGCAGAAGCTAGAAGGAAAGCGAATCAGGGCAATATCAGGACTGACTCTGCTGGGATTTGTATTTTCCATCAGATCCACACATGGAGCTGTTCAGGACGGAGGCGCTGTAATAAGAAGCTGCTATCTCCTGGCGCTCTGTCGGTCAAACACAACAGCAGACTAATGAAGTCCTTTCCTGTTTGCTAAGATGCTCAGAGAGCTGTTCAATCCTGGTCAGTCAACGTGTCTGATGTTCTGAATTTGGGCTTCAGAGGAAATTTAAGATGATTTCAACCTTCAGTTTCACTGCTTTGCTGTATAAATCCTTTCCAGGGTGTCTCCACTGAGCTCCACATTCCTCCAGCTAGAGGAAATTAACTCAAAGAGGAAAATCTGTCACTGAGAAACCTTCTGCTGTTCAGTTTTTCAGGCTAGCTGGTATTTCTCCGAGGTTGTTGTGATTTTCTGTAAGGTTACGCTGCATTTGCCCTGAGGGACTGAGGAGGAGCATGGGTGTAGATTAGGAAGAAAGGGCTTGGAAAAACGAACTTTCCCCCAGTGGCTTGTCGTTAATGATGACTGATGGGTTCAGTAGCTGACGGGGCCTGCAGGGAGAGAAGAGGAATGAGGTTGGAAACCACCTGAAGGTGAGAGATGTGAGGAGTCATCCAGGGTCCATTTCCCCCATAGGAGCAGGTTGTCTGGCCTTCAGATAGAAGCAGAGATTTTGCACTGATGACAGCTGTGGACTTTAAGTTCTCCTGTTTATGTTTGATTTACTAGTTGTGTCACCATTTTGAAGGCTTTTATTCATATTTGGTTTCCGTTTAATTGGAATCTGCTCTGTGTCTGTTTTAGACAGAGGTCCAGAAGCTCATTTTGAAATTTTCCCAAAGGAAATGTTCAGCGCAGCCAGGAATGGAGCAGGTTCAACCCAAAGTCCACCAGGACCCACCGGCATCCTCTGAAATATGTCCTTAATTCTACGTTTTATTCTCATGTGAGTCTCTGTCATACAGAGCTAACAGGGCAGACCTTTAAACGTTTTAATATAAACCAGCAATTTGCAAGACAGAAACTGAAGCTGAACCAAACTGAACTGAGTTTGACAGCTCTGTGCAAAACCATAAGCTTTAAATTCAGTAGAAGAGGCTCTAAAATGAATGTGATGTACAATGCATCTGTTGTTTTTATGGTTCCAGCTCAGTCGCACAGCAGGACTTTGACGACCTTAAGGAGCAAACATCTTCAATAACATCCCTTGGTTTTGACTGAAGAGGTTGAATGTTTTCCTACTTCTCTGGTTTTTCATTTTAACCAGCCGACGAGTCACTATTCCAAATGTTTGTCTTGACTCTAAATGCTGAGCACATCTTCAGAACCATAAACTTTTAGAAACACAGTCAAATGTTTTCTCTGAGTGTTTCATATGCTGAGATCATTGCTGTAAAGTCCATACTGCCATCTAGTGGTAGAAAGCCGGAGGAATCATCAATTAACTTTTACTAAAATTCAGTGAAAAAAAAACAAAAAAAACATTTTTAAATAACATTATAGAATAGAATAGAATGGAATAGAATAGAATGGGGTTAGGGCTATCCAACACCCTGGGGGGGGGGAATTGGATAGGAACTTCAACACCCATGTATGAAACGACAGTGACAACTGGAGGGGCGTGATCTGGAGGAACAGCCCCCCCATGTCATAAGGCGGTACAATTGGACCCAGTATTCAAGGTGAGACAGTCAATAGGAAAGTTTAAAAAGTTTATTAAAATAAAAACATAAACAGAACAGAAGCGCGGAGCAGTTGTGGATATGCGGACCTGCGGCTACCACAGAAAGGGGGCAGGGCACCACCCAATCACTGAGACTCTGGTTTAACATTTCAGTCCATCCTCCCAATCATAGGAAGGATAAGCCGATGCTCTGCCAACGAGATGCAGCTCTGAGCCTTCCAGAGCGTCCCCGGTGCAGCAACCCCAGTGAGCAGGCAAGACTCCGATCCAGGACAGGGATTCAGATTTGACTGGAGTAGTTCTAGAATTCAGGAGTCCGCAGTCCGGACAGGAGTTCCGATCCAAACTGGAATGTCCAGATCCGGGTTCCAGGAATCCAACAGAGCCTAAAGGCCGATTCAGAGTCCCATGCTTTGGGCGACCAGCTCAGACAGAAATGCACAGTCACAGACAGGTAGAATCCAGCAGGAGTCCAACCGTGGTTCAGGCAAAGAGATCAGATGAGTAAAGACAGAGCCAGTTGGTGAGAGGGAACGGAATCGGGAAATCAGAATCCCTAAGGTAACGTTGAAATGCTCTCACCACTGGTTACGGAATAAACTCTCCTGAATACACTAGCTCCAGAATAATCTCCTCTCTGGAACAGGGACATGAACTTTGGACTAACTAAAACAGAACCCACAGACACCGAACAGAGAATAAACCGAAAGAAAACAAACAATGATCTGGCCGCAAGAGCTTGAACTGAGCCCAATATAAAGGAACAGACGCAGGTGAGTGAGATCAGTGATAATTACAGACCGGGAAGAGTTAGGCAGATGAGTGAAATTAACAATTAAGGCCAGCTACCAGGGCAGATCATGACACCCTACTCTGAAACCGAGCAATGTTTCATTATTGGACTTTGGTGCAACTCAACTTTGGTGTAAATAATGAACACCATGTTCAATCATAAGCATGTCCATTACATCTGACCTTCAGCCGCAGTCTTGGACAAAAGAGCTGTCAACCGATCACCACTAGGTGGTGAGCTGGATGCGCTAGAAGAGGACAAAGCTGGAGAGATTTGGCAGAACCAAGCAAGTAGTGAGGGTCTGCTGGGGACATCTGGGGGAGCCCTTGGTCAGCGACGTGTTCAACTCCCACCTCCAGAGGAGGCTGAGGACATGTGCTCTGCCTCAATTGGCGATGCGGCTGCCAATAGGTGTGTCCGTAAGCTCTGCGGTGCCTGTTGTAGCTGCAATCCCCAAACTCGGTGGTGGACACCAGCAGTAAGGGATGCTGTCAAGCTGATGAAGCAGTCCTATTGAGCCCAGTTGGGTTGTGGGACTTCTAAGACAACAAGCAGGTATTGTGAGGCCAAACTTGCACTGCCTGGACAGTTGCACAGGCAAAACTCAGGAAATGTTGTCGGGCTGTCTTGGCAGACACGCTTCTTCAACATCACATGGAGGTCTGGGACACAGGGCCCATGGATTGGCAGACTGGGGTTGTGGTTCCCCTGCATAAGAAAGTGGACTTTGTGGGTGTGTTCCAGCTATAAAGGAATCACGCTCCCCAGCCTCCCCAGTAAGACCTATTCTAGGGTCCTGGAGAGCAGAATACGGATGATTGTCGAACCACAGAGCCTTCTGGTTTTCCTCCTGGCCGGCTGGCCGAACTCTGAACCAGCTCTACCCCCTCTGCAGAGTCCTCCAGGGTTCATGGGAGTTTGTCCGACCACATGTTAATGTGCTTAATGTCAAATGCCTGGAAAGGGCACCCGGTCTCTGCAGAGGTTCAGGAGTTAGGTCCACATTGCCAGCATTAAGTCAGGCCTATTCCCAGTCCATGTTGGACTCAGATAGGGCTCTCTGGTACCGGTCCGTTTAGAACCTTTATGGACAGGATTTCAAGGACGAAGCCAAGGACCAGAGGGGATCTGGTTCAGGGACCAGTGGATCTTGTCTCTGCTCTTTATGGTTAAAGTGGTTCTGCTGGCTCCCTGATGCAGAGACCTACATCATGCACTGGGACAGTTTGCAGCCGAGTGTGAAGCAGCTGGGATGAGAATCAGCTTCTCAAAATCCAAGGCCAAGATTGTGGTTCTCGAACAGAAAAATGTAGCAATGAATGGGTTGCAGCGGTCTGCTGTTGTTCAGACATAACTGTGCAAAAAGGCAAAGCTCCGATTTAGCGGTTGGTCTACATTCCTACCTTCAGCTATGATCTTGAAATTATATCAATATTGAATGATATTATGGATCCAAGTGGCTGAAATGAGCTTCCTCTGCAGGGTGGCTGGACGCTCCCTTAGAGAGAGGTAGAGAAGCTTGGTCATTAAGTAGGGGCCAGGAGAAGATCTGCTTCTCCTCCACATCAAAAGGAGTCAGCTGATGAGGATTAGACATCTTTATCTGGTGCCTCCTGGATACCTCTATCTGAGTGGTTCCAGGCATGTCTCACCAGGAGGAGGACCAGGGGACTACCCAGGACACCATGGAGGGACGTGTCTCTCTGCTGGCCTGGGAGCACCTCAGGCTTCCCCCAGCAGGAAGTCTGGGAGTTTCTGCTCAGACTGCTGGCGCCGTGACCTGGTCCTGGATGAAGCGGAAGACGAAGAAAATAGAAATGCCCATGAAAATACAAAAGGCAAAAAGTATAAAAACAATAAATTAATGAAATCTTGTAAAAGAGGGGGGATTTTAGGATGTCCCACTGTTCTAGAATTTGTAAAATCCATAATACACAAATTCTCAAACAATGATTTTATTTTTCCAGAGTCCTGCTGTCTCCCACTGACTTCTCTGGGTAAGGACAGGAGCACCAAATTCAATTCTATCCAGTTTATTGATACAGCGACAATTCACAAAACAGTTAATCTCAAGTCACTCTACAGAGACAATTGAACCAGATCATACAGTCAGATTGGCTTAAAGTTTTCTATCTAAGAAAAACCAGTTGAGTGCATCGACATTAACTCAAAGGCAATCCGTCACACTAAGCACAGTTAACAGGGAGAAACCTCCAGCAGAAACAGACTCACTGTGAGCGGCCGTCTGCCCAGGCTGACTGGGGTTCAAGGAGACAGAAGCAGAGATACAAAAGGCAACTATAACAGGCGGCCCATCCAGGAAACACACAGCCAGGCAGACAAGCTCGGAGCCAGCTCCCATGTCAGAGGATGAAGAGAGCACATCTAGCCAGTCACAGTCAGAGAAACAGGACTACACTGAAAAACAGGCCAAGATGCTAACATGTTTGTTAGCATTTAGAATCCTGAGAAAAAAGTCAGAGTTCTGAGATTAATGTCAGACTTCTCAGATTAAAGTCACAATTCTGAGAAAAAAAAATCTGAATTATGAAATTAAAGTCTGAATTCTGAGAAAAAAATCTGAACTATGAGATAAAGTCAGAATTCTGGGATTAAAGTCAGAATTCTGAGAAAAATCTAATCTATGAGATTAAAGGTATTCTAACTTTTTTCTCATATTATACTAAAATAAAATGTTAAAAATCTGTTTTTGTTTTTATTTTTTCAGTGACTCTAATCCTCTTCCGTATCTTTATAGACTAGACTAGAATAGAACAATTCAGAAATTCAGAATATAAATTCTGATTATAGATCAGATTTAGTGTCTTGGGGGGGAAAAGGACACAGAAGGCGGTGATTGAACTCAACAAACAAAGACGGCGGTAGGAGCTAATTTGGCGGATCACATAAGCTGTACATTGACTGTAGTAGCATGGCTTCTACATCAGGAGGAAGTAGTGGAAATGAAATGGAGTGGATGTTATCGAGGTCAGCAAGAATGAAAAGAGCAATCAGAAAGAGACATGAAAGGGCAAGAAGTTGGTCGGATGAAAGTGAGCTAGGAGCGGAAGGAAGTAAAAGGACAAAAATAAACCAGAGAGTGAGTTCACGGGAACAAGATAACAGTAATACAGAAGTGGAATACAAAGTTGTGGTGGAATTTCAGCAAGAAAGGGGTTATATTCATCCGATAAAGATAACCAAAGCAATAGAGGAAGAGATAGGGAAAATCAAAACGGCCAGAATCATGAACAACAGAAAAGTGATAATTCAAGCTATCAGTGAGGCACAACAACAGAAGATAATCAAAATGAAAACTCTGATGGGAGAACGAGTTAAATCACATATACCAGGTTTTATGGCAAGGTTGAGAGGAGTAATCTCAGGAGTTCCACTTGAAATGACAATGGAGGAGGTGAAGAATGAAATCAAAGGAGGGAAAATAACAAATGCCACCAGGATTAAAAGCAGAAGAGAAGGGGAACTCAAAGACACTATGGCTGTGATATTGCAGTTTGAAAATAACATGCCAGAAAATATACAGCTAGGATTAATGAACTATAAAGTTAGAGAGTACATCCCGAAACCGCTCAGATGTTTTACCTGCCAAAGAATGGGACACATTGCAAAAGATTGTAAGGGAAAAATTAGATGTGCAAGATGTGGAGGACCACATGAATTTGGAAAGTGTGACAAAGACGCCAAAATCAAATGCTGTAACTGTGGTGGTGAGCATAGTGCAGCCTATGGTGGATGTATAGTTCAAAGGGAAGCTAGAGAAGCCCAGAAAATAAAGATAACAGAAAGAGTTTCTTACGCAGAAGCATTAAAAAGAATAAAGAAAGATAGTAAAAGAGGAATGAGGCTGGGAGAAGCAGATCAAAGTTACACTTCTCAGAACACAAATCAAGGAATGAATGGTCAGAGACAAATACTAATGCCAACA
The DNA here is from genome assembly GCF_016077235.1 of Cyprinodon tularosa. Lineage (NCBI taxonomy): Eukaryota > Metazoa > Chordata > Actinopteri > Cyprinodontiformes > Cyprinodontidae > Cyprinodon > Cyprinodon tularosa. The sequence goes on along the minus strand of NW_024039514.1, from coordinate 311,589 downwards.
ACAAATACAAATAATACATGTTTACATAAATGTAAAATAGAGGAAAATACAATGATGGTGAAAAAAGAAAACTTTGTAGCATTTATATGTCATGTTATTAATGTTACAGTCCAAATGAAGAAGAAAAGTGATAAAATAAAAGAAATAGTAACAGCAGCAGGGAGATTCCTAGATATGAAAGAAATTCAAGCAGATCAAATACATACCATTTTGAGTGCCACTGAAATAACAGAAAATGGTCAGGATTAGGATACAAGCTTTATTGATGGTCATTCATATTCTACAATGGAATGCCAGAAGTATAATAGCTAATGGACAAGAATTTAAAAAGTATATTTATGAATTAGAAGTAATACCAGATGTAATATGTATACAAGAAACATGGTTAAACTCAAACTTCGATTTTAAAATTCCTGGATATAATATAGAAAGACAGGATAGAAGTAATGGTAGTGGCGGAGGATGTGCCACTTTAATTAAGGAAGGAATTGCTTACAAGAAAAACTCATTAAATAAAAAAATAGAATGTGTAAATATAGAAATATTTAATTTAAGGAAACAAGGAAATATTAAAATCATTAATTATTATAATCCGTGTAAAAATCTAGATAATGAAATATTTAAGGAAATAGGGAAAATACATAGAAGAGAAGTTTGGTGTGGAGATTTTAATGCTCACAACAGTCTATGGGGTAGCAAGAAAACGGATCATAATGGTGAAATAGTGGAAGAATTAATGGATGAAAGGTCATTAGTTTGTCTTAATAATGGAAAAGGTACAAGAATAAATATACATAAAAATTCAATCTCATGTCTAGATATTACATTAGTATCTGACTGTCTTGTTAGTGCATGTGAATGGGATGTAAATGGGGAATCTACACTAGGGAGTGATCACTTTCCAGTGAGTACAATAATTAATGATAATATAAATAGACAAGAAGAGTTTACATTAATAAGATGGTGCTTTAATAAAGCTGATTGGTTTAAATTTAAAACAAAATGTGAAGAAACAAGACATATAGTAACATTAAAAGGTAATATTGAAGAGTGTACAAATCAAATAGTAGAAAATATTCTAAATGCTGCAAATTACAGCATACCAAAAATAAAAGTGAAAGGTCAGAAGAAAGTAGTTCCTTGGTGGAATAATGAATGCAGTAAAACTATTAAAGATCGTAATAAAGCTTTTAAAATACAACAGAAAAATCTAACAATCGAAAACCTTATTGATTATAAAAGGAAAAGAGCAAAAGCTCGGAAAACTATAAAGGATGCAAAAAAGAAAACGTGGAGAGACTATTGTTCATCATTAGGTTCAGAAGTTAATTTACAGAATGTGTGGTCAATGTTTAGAAAAATGACGGGGAAAAAGAACAATGTCAATATTCCATCCTTAGTCAGAGGACAGGAGGTATTGGTTTTAAATAAAGATAAGGCAGAGTTATTAGGAGAGACATTTGCGGCAGTTCATAGTGGTGATCACTTGACAAATACCCACAGAAGGCAGATGATTCAAAAACTTGGAAATCATAAAAACTCACTAGAAAAATGTCAAAAATATATGTCAACATTGGATATGAATATAACCATGAAAGAAATAAAAACAGTATTGAAAGGGACAGGGTATTCAGCTCCAGGGGAAGACCAGTTATGTTACGCTATGTTTCGACAGATTCCGGAAGTAACACTGAAATTAATATTAGAATTATTTAATAAAATATGGAAAGAAGGAACAATACCAAATAGTTGGAAAAGGGCAATAATTTTACCATTTAATAAGCCAGGTAAAGATCCTTCCTATCCAAATAATTACAGACCAATTGCTCTTACTTCCCATTTAAGTAAATGGATGGAGAAAATAATGGTTAATAGATTAGGATACTATCTTGAGAAGAATAATCTAATAAATGGATATCAATGTGGATTCAGAACTGGAAGATCAACAATCGATGCTCTAACTAGAGTCAGTAATGACATAGAGAAAGCTTTAAAAATGAAGGAAATAATGATTATAGTATTTTTTGACATAGAAAAAGCATATGACTCACTATGGAAAGAAGGATTACTTATAAAAATGAAACAGATGGGAATAGGTGGGAGAATGTATAATTGGATAGCAAATTTTCTACTAAATAGAAAAATAAGAGTAAAAATTGGGAATGACTATTCAAATGAATATAATGTTGAAAATGGAATACCACAAGGTAGTGTAATTAGTCCAATTTTATTTAATATTATGATCAATGATATTTTCTATGAAACTGATAAATGTATAAAATCTGCACTATATGAAAGGGAAAAATATTGTAGAAAATATTAAAAAAGCAATTAGTAAAGTTGAAAAATGGTCTTATGAATGGGGTTTCAAATTATCAGCAACCAAATCTTGCTATATGGTTGTCACAAAGAAGAGAAATATTAATATAGAAACAATAACATTATATGGACAGACTTTAGAAAGAGTAACAGAATATAAATATCTAGGTTTATGGTTGGACAGTTCTTACTCATGGAAAACACATATAGATAACTTAGAAACCAAATGTAAAAAAGTTATTAATATATTAAAGGCTGTGGCTGGAAACAATTGGGGGGCAGATAGACAGTCATTATTAAGCATATACAGGGCTCTAATGAGAGCAATAATAGATTATGGCAGCATTATATATGGAGCAGCAGCTAAAACATCATTACAAAAAATAGAAAGATTACAGTGTAGGGCTTTACGAATATGTACAGGAGCAATAAAAACAACACCTATTAATGCTCTATTAATTGAAAGTGGGGAAACTCCACTTGAAATGAGGAGAATTAAATTAGCTTTAGCATATTGGATGAAAATTAAAAGTAATATAGATAATCATGTGAATTCAACTATTCTGCAAAATTGTTGGGAATATGTGAAGTTCCAAAGTAATGGATTCGGATGGATGGTTAGGAAATGGATTAAAAAGTATAGACTAGAAGACAAGGAAATAGCTCAATTTAACCCAATTAGCGTTATTCCTCCATGGCTAATACCTGAGGTTAATGTAGATTTGCAAATCAATACAATGAAAAATGATTGGAATATAAATGAAATAGGGATAAAAACTGATATTTATTTAAGAACTACATATAATAATTACCTTAAAATTTATACAGATGGTTCTAAAAATCTAAAAGGTTATGTGGGTATAGGAATATATATCCCAGAGTTTAAAAAATGTATTCACAAAAGAATATCAGATCAATTGTCGGTATTTACAGCAGAAATGGTGGCAGTTATATTAGGCTTGCAATGGGTGGAGGAGATTCGACCAATCAGGGTGGTGGTGTGCACAGACTCTAAAGCAGTAGTGGAAAGTATTAAGGGAGAAGGAAATAATAGAAAAGATTTGGTATTAGAAATTCATCATATTTTATTTAGACTATATAGGGGTGGCATTGATGTTTGGTTTTGTTGGGTGCCGGCACATGAAGGAGTAAAAGGCAATGAAAAGGCAGATAAATTAGCTAAAAGGGCTTTAGAGGGGGAAATAACGATTTCAATTCCTTTTGGAAAAGGGGAAGGGAAATCACTTATTAAAAGTAAAGAAATGGAGGAATGGCAAAAAATATGGAACGAAGATAGGAAAGGAAGAAGATTATATGAAGTGCAAAAGTCAGTTCGAATTCGAAACATTAATGAAAGAAACAGAAGAGAAGAAATAATAGTTAGTAGATTAAGAATAGGTCATACCTACTTAAATGACATGCTTTACTTAATAGGGAGGAAAAATAGTGAGAAATGTGAGAAATGTGGTGAAAAAGAAAATGTAGAACACATACTGATGAACTGTAAGTTATATGAACACGAAAGGGAAAAATTAAAGAGAATAGTTAGAAGTATAGGGCATGAATGGAATCTTAAAGGAATATTAGGAAATGAAGGAAACATAACAGATATTCATAAACTAAGGAAAGCATTGTTTTTGTATCTTAAGAATACAAAATTAAAAAATAGAATCTAATAGATGTGAAGTAACGCTGCTACACACTCATGTACAGTAGGTGGCGGTATGCACCTTAAAGTTGCTTGTGATCCGCCATAATAGAAGAGAAGAAGAAGAAGATTTAGTGTCTTGAGCTCCGGATGTCGTGCTGCGATCTGTTCCAGTTAAACTGATCTCAGACCAGCTCTCCTGCTCGGTCTGACTCCTCCTCTTTTCCCGCTCCGCTCCGTCGTCTGTGGATGACGCGGTGCTAATGGCCGCTGCTGCTGCTCGCTCATTTCTGAACGTTTCTGCCCTCTGCCACAGCGGCTGAAGTTAGAGCGGGAATAAAGTGACCGTAGAGCGGTACTCCGGTACCAGTGGGAGGGGCTGTCGTTATCGCTGCAGATCCGTCAGTAAAGAAGTCCGGGTCAGAAAGGTGACTGAAAAAAAAACAAACTGTTAGTTAGCCGTTAGCCTAGCTCCAGTGATGCTACAACGTTAACATGAAGATGACGAGTTTTCCGCGACGAAGTCTACAGAAAGTTCGTTTCTAAGTCGTTAAGCTCGACCGGTTACATGTTCCTTACCCTGGAGGACGTTTGCGGTTCGGTCCGGGCTGTTTGGGTTCGGTTAGCAGTCTGTCTGTGCGACTCCAGGTTCTGGGCCTAAGCTAGCTTGACCAGCAGCCATTGTAAGTGTTACTGACTGTTTTCGCTGCACGACATCATGTGTAGCTTTCACAGACATACAGCCTGTTTGATTGGAGGCTGAAGGTTGAGCTGTGAGCTGGAACCTGCAGCCCACGGCTAACAGCCTGAAGCCAATGCTTGTTTCTTGCACTTTGCAGCGAAAAAAACAAAAATCATGCATGATGGGATCAGATTGAACATTTAGGCTCCACTAATTCCTAAAGTTTCCTAGTGTGGTCTTCTCAGGGCTTTGGTAGGTGTATACAGGTTTGGATCCCTGCTCAGGAGGAACATCTGGACTGTCTGATTTCATTGAAGTCATTCTGGTTTCCAGCTGTCAGAAGAACTTGCAGAACATTACCTTACATTTTCACATCAGGGTAGCATTAGGGTAACTAGTTGCTGTTTTTCTTACACTGTTTGAAATGTTGTGCATTAGTAGGAAATTATCCACTGTGCAAGGAAGATATCTAGAAGAACTTCTCTGTGCTGCTTTATGCCCTTAATGACTGGTAGGCGCACATGGTCCCGGTGGTCTTCATACTGCTGGGCTCATCTCTGAGGTTCAGGTCTGCCGCTCCGTGCCTCTGATGCAGAGCAAGAGGTGGTCAGGAGCAGCTTTGGGACGGACTTGGATGCCGGGAACCATCTGAAGCTTCACAGCTTTAGCTGACATCTCTGTTTATCTGTTGGCACCTTTTGAGTCTTGGGCTGACCCACCCTACTTCAGCTGATTCCCTTCCTCAGAGACCTTTGGAGACAATAAATAAGCCCTGATGGCTCCAAAGGACTCAGACCTTCCTGGTCTTCAGGGTTAGGGTCAGCTGTGCCTGGTCCCTTTGAAACAGGAGCTGATGGGGAACACGGTTCCAGTCAGGGTTGGCAGCTTTGGCTGTGTGGGGTCTGGGTGGGTGGTCATTGTCAGACATGGCAGCCATCATGTTTCCAGGCAGCAGATGGACCAGAGCATCCATGAGGTGGAAGGAGGATGATTACTCAGGCCAGGCCACCTTCTGGGGGAGGGAGGGGAGGGTTTTCACACCTTCAGCAGGTTTAGCTCATCTAAAGGAGTGGACCTCCCGGGCTTCAGTGTGCGCAGGTTCTTCTGGCTGACCTTGGCGGTCGTGGTCATAATGTTCTGCCGTGTTGCCCTACATGTACCTGTCCGCAGTGGTTTGTTCTGGTCGGTCAGGTGACTACTGTGTCTTCTTCCTCCACCAGAATCGTCGTCCATGGAATCACCTGAGAGCCCCATCCAGTCCCCCCAGGACGGCGTCTCTGACAGCGAGCTGCCGCCGTCTCCTGAGGACGAGGCAGGCGGAGTCATCTCCGACAGCGAAATGCTCCTAGAGGAGGAGAATGGAGGCCTGACCGGGGAGGAAGAAGAGGAGGACGATGACGAGCAAGGAGGAAGATTAGACTTGGAGGACGAAGTGGTCCCCGACTTTGTCTCTGATCCAGAGGATGAGGAGCCTGTAGAAGCAGACAGGGGACAGGAGGACGAGACCATTGTGCTGATGGAGGGGGATGAAGATGATCCACAGGGACGGAGGGCGGCTGAGGAAGAGGACGAGGTCCTGGACACGCCGCAGTCCCCGGACCTGGAGCCAGAGCAGGACAAGGAGAACTTTGAGTCCGAGGAAGATGGCGAAGGTGGGGACGAAGGCTATGGGGGCTACAGGAAGGACACCTCTGTAGAGCGGGATGCAAGTGAGGTAGAGGAGGATAGGAACAAGGAAGAGGAGGAGGAGGACATGAGGAGGGCAGTGGTGAGGGAGATGAAGGATGACTCTGCCTCAGTTTCCCGTGAGCTGGATGAACATGAACTGGATTATGATGAGGAGGTGCCTGAAGAACCTGCTCATGATGAAGAGGAGGAGGAGGAAGACAGCAAAGTGGAAGGAGGAGAGGAGGAAGAGGAGGAGAACCAAGAAAAGAAGAAGAAGGAGAAGAAACCGATCCTCCCTCCTTCTCCAGGAGGCGATTCAAAGCGTCTGGAGGGCTCCAAAGGGTCGGAGAGGCTCAGAGAGAGGAAGAAGGATGAAGACGATGGCGAGATCGATGAAGGAGAGATAGAAGTAAGTTTGGCTGCTTGGCGGGACTTTTATCCTGCTGCTGGACAGAGCAGAGGCGCATCTAAAGCAGGGGTCAGCGACCCAAACTGTTCAAAGAGCCAAAAAAACAAATCTGCCTAGCGCTGCAAAAATTTGAGTCTTTTATAAGCCTTGTATGGCACCGCTGGCTCCATTGCTACGTTCAGACAACAAGCATTGGAAGCAGCAAAAAAAACATTCTGCTGTGTCATTTTTTTATTCTTGTTCACATTAAGGTCTGACGCGCCTCAAGGGCATCTTTGACCCTCCTGAAGAGTGTCCAATGCTTCTGCTGTTCAATGGCAGAGAGCAGCATTGATATATTTGCTTTGATCAGCGGGTAAAAAGTAGTTTTAATATGTTTGGAAGTGAGAAAGTCCACCTGAAAATCTGTGCATTCAGGTCATCCAGATTACCATCCTGCCTTCAAGCATTATTTCGCTGTCGGAGCCGCTTTACAAGCGGAAATCCCGTTCAACAGCAGCCTGTGGCCTCCTCGAGCTCCAGGCGGCTGGAAAGCGGTTTTCATGCACATAATCCAATCTTAAGGCACCAGAATGATAAAATCAAACATATTTTGCTGGGAGGTTTTGACATTTCAAGTTGATTTTGGCGTAAATAAACTGTTTCAGAGGAGTGATCATAGCGCTCTGTAGTGCTGTAGTGCTCTCCAACTTCAATTTTCCAACTCCAGCAGCTGCTGCTTGAGCAGCAACAGCAACTCAGACGCTGATGAGGCACTGCTTTGAAGCGTTAAAGGGCTAGTTATCCTCCCGCAGCAGTGTCACAGTGAGCTTGTCGCAGATATTTTTGATTTATGCCCAGTATTGAAGTGTGGTCTGCGCTATGTTATTCCACGCCACAACGCAAGAGGGACAATCAGGAACTAGCTGTGGGTCTAGATACGGCCAAGGTGGTGAGGAAGTGGGGGCAAGTTTGTGCGACAACCGAGGGAGATGAGGGCGAAAAAGGGCGGGGATCCAGGTGGAAAAAGGGTCCCAGCGTTCTCTCGCACCTCGCTCTTCTAGCTGGTCCATCTTCACGAGTCATTTTCTACAATGGCGGTCATACAAACAAAACAAGCCGGTAAGGTACCAAACAGGAAACACGCATAGGGTAGAGCGGATGTAGATTTGACCAACCAGAGGCCTCCTGTCTGTAGTCTCCTCCGATTTTGGAGAGCTACAGCAGAGTGTCTGTGGAAGGGGCGGGGGTATATCTGCGTTCATTGCGACACACGCAGACGACCTGGTTTCTGAGTATAAATCAGCCTTAAAACCAGAGAAACCTGCTGGAGAAGAGTTTTTATGCTTGTTTAGGGCAATGAAAGCAGCACCTGGAGCCCAGAGAAGCTGCTGCTCCTCTTCTACCTCTGACTGTAGATGTTAGTAATCCAGATGTAGATCAGCACTCTCTTATTGCTGAATCTCACTTGAATTCTGCTTCTTCTAAATGCTACTGTTCATAGCTTCCGGCTGCTCAGTGTGGGAACCAAGTGAAAGTCTTAAGGTCCACTTTTCTTTGGTTCCCCTCAACTAAACGAGCGCATCACCTTTTGAAGCTGAAGTTCCTGTAGCCCAACGCTGTAGAGCTACTGCTCAAGTCTGCTTCATTCCTTTAACCAGCTACAGCGATGATGGACCGAGCCAAAATGGTGGATCTCAACAGGATTGATCTAGAACACAAGGCATTGCAGACTGCTGCACAGCTCCGTACCCCCAGATTCCAAATCCTCCATCAGTGCTCTGCTCCGCTGACGTATGTCGTTTGGAATACTTGCCTGTCAAGTTCAAAAATGAGAACTGCTCCAAATGCACAGCTACTCCTCCTTTCTACCACGTGCATCTTCTCTCTCTGTCACCTTCAAAATACAGAGCCGAGCTACTTTTAGCTCCGGTCCGGCCAGGTCAAGATTCGTAACAGCAATCGCACCAAACAGGAAAAAGAACGGCGAGAAGATCCGGTTTGTCTAATTAAAATATAGTAACGACTGATCTGTAACTACAAATTAGAGAATAATTCTTATATTTTCCCCAAAACTACAGCCGTTTACATACATAATTTGGATGCAAACTATTGGTACTTCAATAAACCAGGAAGCAGATTTCTCATCTCGATCAAAATATTTGTTTTATACCGAGAGGCTCAAAAGTTTAATCAAATCCAGTCAAATGAAATTTCTTATTACAGGAATGGATGAAGAGATGCTGAGTTTGGAAGTAGAGAAAAAACAGTTCATAAAAAAATTATTTTTTATGACCCCATTTATCCATGTTACAAAAATCCATGACTAAATTAAAATATTTGGGCAGAAACTGAACATTTGCTGGATGCTGATGGGGATTTTTGTTATTATTCTTTCTGTCTCTGCAGGACGATGATCTGGAGGAAGGAGAGGTCAAAGATCCATCAGACAGGAAGATCAGACCACGGCCCATCTGCAGGTTCTTCATTAAAGGTCAGAGTGGTGCTGAATGGGTCAGTTTGGGAGTGTTGTTGTCCAGCAGGGGGAGCTCTTGCGCTGAGGTTTCTGTGTTTTTGGTGTCTGCTCCTGCTTCTAATGAATGAGAGTTGCTGTATGCAGGGTCGGATTCTCATCTCTTCCTCAAATTTGAACCTGTCAATCTTTCCCAGGTAGCTTTGATTAAACACAAAGGAAACTGCAAACCACCGGGCACAGCTTTGTTTCACTGAAGCTGCTGGCATACATGATGATTACCATACTATATGTGTATAAAGCACTAGAGTTCCTGGCCTCCCTCTGCTGCTCTGTTCGTCTGTAGTTTGTTTCTCCAGTATTGGAGGCTGACTGGGTATGAAATAAACCAGCATGTTGAGTTTTCTAGTCTAGTAGTTTACTAGTTTTTTAACATGCACCCAGTTTTGTAAACCACCTGCTTCAGGTCATTTCCTTACACGTTTTTGTTCTTTTCGTTGCTTCCCGGTAATCAAGGGCATATTCTCAGCCTAGGAATTACAGCAAGTTAACATCAATATGCAGGTATCGGTCTTTATGAGGATGTTTCTGATGAACCCCACTTTCACTCATTGTTGCCAACGTTTAGTTTTAGGCTCAGCTTTATTTTTCCCTTGAGATTATTGCTTCAGGGAAATTCTGGTTCCGGTAGCTTATTTAACAAAGAGTTAAAGCAAGATGCTATTAAAGAAAAAAATATGACAGACAATATAAAAAGAGTGTAAATAGTATAAAAAAGGATGACACCTGGGTGAAAATCACCCAGGAAGTCAATAAAGTCAGATGAATTAAAGTCGTAGGGAAGTCATATTTAAATGTCGAATCATTCTGGCTTAAACATGTATATAAATGCATTGTCCCAAAAGTTAGAAAATCTCTCTTTAAAAAAAAAAAATCCTCTTATCTTATGCAGGCCAGTTAGTTATCTGTCAGCCTGAACACCTAAATTCAGACAATCATGTATCAAAGGTCATCTGGCAATCCAATTTTTTCAGTCATAGCATCTTAATTCATATGTCGCAACTAATATACGCTACGGTTGAAATAAGAAATCAGAATCATTTTCTTTCCTATTGAGAATTCAGTATTTTATGCTGAGTATAAGTTAATACTGAGTTCAGCTTTGATTCTTATTTAAGCCTTAATACCAAATTTAGCCTTAATGCCTCATTCAGCTTTGATCCCCAGTTTAACTGTAATACCAGTTCAGCATTAGAGTTGTAGGGAAATCATATTTAAATGTCAAATCATTCTGGCGTAAACATGTATATAAATTTATTCTTTATCAGACCATATCGTCCTAAAAGTTAGAAAATTTCTATTTAAAAAAAAATCTGTCTTAAAATATATATATATTTTTTGTTATCTTATGCAGGCCAGTTACACGTCAGCCTGAACACCTAAATTCAGCCAATCATATATTAAAGCTACAGTGTGTAATAATTACAGGGATATACAGTCAGAAATGTAATATATTATACATAACTATGTTATTTATCATCATCTACGAGCTCAGCCTCTTAACCTTAATATTTGCGTTGCCTTAGAATTCGTTATTTATAATTACATAGGAGCGGGTCTCGCAGCCATGGAGGCAGACATCTTTGCGCTACGGCAGCGCAGAGCCAACAAACTAGCGATTGCGAGATCGCCCATTACGCTCGAAAGTAACTACGGCAAGTTGTTTAAGTCTACATGAAATCTATACCCTACACAGACTAATGAAATACTATCTGTAAAATTATCTATGTACCGTATTTTCACGACTACAGGTGCTGGTCATAAAATTAGAATATCATGAAAAAGTAGATTGATTTCAGTAATTCCATTTAAAAAGTGAAACTTGTATATTATATTCATACATTACATACAAACTCATATATTTCAGATGTTTATTTTGTTTAATTTTGATGATTACAAATGACAACAAATGAAAATCTCAAATTCATCATATCAGAAAATTAGAATATTGTGAAAAGGTTCAAAATTGATGGCCCCTGGTGCCACACTCTAATCAGCTAATTAACTCAAACCACCTGCAAAAGCCTTTAAATGGTCTTTCAGTCTAGTTCTATAGGCTACACAATCATGGGGAAGACTGCTGACTTGACAGTTGTCCAAAAGACGACCATCGACACCTTGCACAAGGAGGGCAAGACACAAAAGGTCATCGCTAAAGAGGCTGGCTGTTCACAGAGCTCAGTGTCCAAGCACATTAATAGAGAGGCGAAGGGAAGGAAAAGATGTGGTCGAAAAAAGTGTACAAGCAAGAGAGATAACCACACCCTGGAGAGGATTGTGAAACAAAACCCATTCAAAAATGTGGGGGAGATTCACAAAGAGTGGACTGCAGCTGGAGTGAGTGCTTCAAGAACCACCACACACAGACGTATGAAAGACATGGGTTTCTGCTGTCGCATTCCTTGTGTCAAGCCACTCTTGAACCACAGACAGCGTCAGAAGCGTCTTGCCTGGGCTAAAGAGAAACAGGACTGGACTGCTGGTGAGTGGTCCAAAGTCATGTTCTCTGATGAAAGTAAATTTTGCATTTCCTTTGGAAATCAAGGTCCCAGAGTCTGGAGGAAAAGAAGAGAGGCACTTCATCCACGTTGCTTGAAGTCCAGTGTAAAGTTTCCACAGTCAGTGATGGTTTGGGGTGCCATGTCATCTGCTGGTGTTGGTCCATTGTGTTTTCTGAGGTCCAGGGTCAACGCAGCCACATACCAGGAAGTTTTAGAGCACTTCATGCTTCCTGCAGCTGACCAACTTTTTGGAGATGCAGATTTCATTTTCCAACAGGACTTGGCACCTGCACACAGTGCCAAAGCTACCAGTACCTGGTTGAAGGACCATGGTATCCCTGTTCTTAATTGGCCAGCAAACTCTCCTGACCTTAACCCCATAGAAAATCTATGGGGTATTGTGAAGAAGAAGATGCAATACACCAGACCCAACAATTCAGAAGAGCTAAAAGCCACTATTAGAGCAACCTGGGCTATCATAACACTTGAGCAGTGCCACAGACTGATCGACTCCTTGCCACGCCGCATTGCTGCAGTAATACAGGCCAAAGGAGGCCCAACTAAATACTGAGTGCTGTACATGCTCATACTTTTCATGTTCATACTTTTCAGTTGGCCAACATTTCTATAAATCCTTTGTTTTTATTGGTCTTCAGTAATATTCTAATTTTCTGATATGATGAATTTGAGATTTTCATTTGTTGTCATTTGTAATCATCAAAATTAAACAAAATAAACATCTGAAATATATGAGTTTGTATGTAATGTATGAATATAATATACAAGTTTCACTTTTTAAATGGAATTACTGAAATCAATCTACTTTTTCATGATATTCTAATTTTATGACCAGCACCTGTATAAGGCGCACTTAAACGTCTTTTTTTTCCCTCAAAATGTGCGGTGCGCCCTATGGTGCGGTGCGCCTTATGTGTGTTGTAACTGCGATTTTTGAGACCACCTCATTGAGGAGATGATGAAAGAGTGGCTGAATGTAAGGAGACCAGGTGTTTTTTTTTCCACTCATCACCATCGCTGTTAATATGTAACTCCATGCGTGCCCATCTCACAGCTGATGTGAAAAACATGGGGAAACAAATTAAGGCTGTGCTCGCTGTTCAACCGCTCGACATCGGTGTGAACCGGACCCAGCAGGTGCAGCAGAAGCAGCGAGTTTACATGCAAAGTCAATGGTTGACGCGCGTATAGGCGCAGCAAAAGGTCCCGCAGCGCGTTTTGAGCTGCAGGTGCAGCGTCGGGAGCGTTTAAGCATCTGACGCACGGCCAACGCGCTGCTGCTGCTCGAGATGGAAAAATTGAAGTTTTGCTGCTGGACACGCCGCATCAACCAATCAGAGAAGCTGATCTGGGAGCTGACAGCGAGACAGACACAGCGCTCTGATGACATGATATTAACGCAAATGAAAAAGGCTGGATGGATGAGAAGATGATGAAAGGCAGGTGTATGTGAGGAGACCAGGTGCTTTTTTCCACGCATCACCATCGCTGCGTGCCCATCTCACAGCCGATGTGAAAAAAAGGTGAATCAAATGAACGCTGTGCTCGCCGTTATCCCGGGGGTCTGACAAAGGAACTTCAACCGCTCGACATCAGTGTGAAGCGGCCGTTCACAGTAAGGCTGTGAGCGGCGTGGGAGCGATGGATGACAGACGGAGACCACAGTTTCAGGATAAGTGGAAGGCAGCGCCGGGCAAGTTACGCCACCGTTTGCGGATGGATTGTAAATGCTTGGACTAACGTGTCTGCTGGCTCTGTTGTTCAAGCTTTCGCAAAAGCCAGCATTATTTCTGAGGAGCCGCGCTGCACGGAAAGTGACTCTGACAGCGAAGAATGGGAAACTGGCATGTCTGATTTAGCGCAGCTGTTTAATTCAGAAACAGAGGATGATGACTTTGATGGGTTTGATTAATACTTTGTAATAAATACATGAATAAAGCACAAACATACTCAGTTTTGCCCCCGCTCTATTTTTCTACCAGAAAACTTAATTCAACAGCAGCCTCTGGGCGGGTCTCCTCCTCTTCACCGCGGTGGCTGGCAGGTGTTTTTTCATCTAAATAATCTAAATCTTGCAGCTATATTTGCTGTGATCAGGGGGAATAAAGTCGTTTTAATATGTTTTTAAGTGAGAAAGGCCACCTGAAAACTTAATTGCAGTCAGTTCATCCAGATTATCTATTTCTGTCGGAGGCGCTCAGACCCCCACATACCAGCGGTGCACCGACAGCAGAAATCCCTTCAACAGCAGCCTCACCGCGGCGGCTGGCAGGTGTTTTTCATCTAAATAATTTAAACTGCAGGCACCAGGATACCGGCAATAAAAGCGAACATATTCCGTCGGCAGGTTTCAGGATTTTAAGTTAATTTAGGAGTAATCACAGCGCTGTGTCATCTGCGATGTGTCTGTCTCATGGCCAGCTCGCAGGTTTGATTAATACTTTGTAATAAATACATGAATAAAGCACAGTCATACTCAGTTTTGGGCCCGCTGTATTTTTAAAATACGCAGTAGAGCTATTTAAAGGTAGTAGAGGACATGTAGCTGTATATAAAAAATGCGCCCTATAGTCCTTATGTCTGTGTTAAATACAGAAATGGGACACATAACTGAGACTGCGCCTTTTAGTACGGTGCGCCTTATGGTCGTGAAAATACGGTAAACAAACCTCATCACTTGAGAAGGTAGGTGATGCGGACGTCGTGGAAGACATTTTGTCCCGTAACGCTCGCCGTACTGTTGGGGGGGAGAAGCGGTGGGGGGGAGATGTTCATGTTGCTGCAGTCTGGACGTTAGATGTCGCTGAAAATTACACACTGTAGCTTTAAAGGTCATCTGTCAATCAAATTTTTTCGGTCATAGCATCTTGATTCATATGTCACAGCTAATATACGCAACGGCTGAAATAAGAAATGAGAATCCTTTCCTTTCCCATTGAGTTCTGTCCCAGTGTTCACGGGGATGGACGTCTGTGTCTTCAGCAGGCGTAGAGCTAACAGAACTGGCAGCGTTGTGAGGCGAGGGCTCAAACATGCACGGCTGAAAGCCTTCTACACCAAACCAAGCTTCTGCCGCTCTGGCGTCCTCTTCCACAACATCTTCCTCCCCACTTTCCTCCTCTAAATAAGAAATGTATGATGGAGGAGACTCATCCACGACCTCCGACACTAAACTCCTCCTCTTGCATGTTTATTCTTTCCATAGTGTTCCTTGACAGCGTTGTTTCTAAGTCACCAATATAGTGCTACTTGGAACCTACTAGCACTAAGTTGCTAACTGGTTAGCAAGATGCTTCCGACAAACCGCCCACAATCAAACTTTCTTGCGGACCTTCCACCACAACAATCCCATCCCCTTTGTTAATCGACCGATCACATTCACCTAATTCACCCGTGTAAAGTCGGGCACCACTCGGGAGAATTCGGAAATGCAACAGTTGGAACAGCCATATCCCTACGACTTTAACCAATCGCATCAAATCGGTCTGGTTTCTGGGTCTGATCAGTCATGGTTTATGTTCTGTTCAGGAAACTGTACCTGGGGGATGAACTGCAGGTTCATCCACCCTGGAGTCAACGACAAGGGGAACTACTCTCTCATCAGCAAGCCTGACCCTTTCTCCCCCAATGGAGCGCCCCCTGGAGGACCCCTGCCTCTCATCCCTAACAGTCCTTGGGTGAGTTCATCTCCATGTAAACATGAGCTGGAAGCTTCCCTGTCTGTGGGAGGCTGACCGAGTGTTTCCGTGTTGCAGGCTGCTCCTGTGGTGGAGGAGCTCCCTCCCCCGCCTCCGCCGGTGGAGCCTCCTGTGGAGAGCGCCTGGGAGAGAGGACTGAGGCACGCCAAAGAGGTAAGCGCTGCCAATCAGGAGGAACCTCCATGTTCTGACATCCTTTCAGGATCAGTAGATGTTTGGATCTCTACCTTCACTATCTTCATGGATGTGTTATTAACCCCAGGGTAGCTTAGACCTGTAGGGCCCTTTTGGCCCCGCCACAGTTGAGTCAATTCAAACCTTCTGGCTCCACTGGAGGTTTGTTGCATTGAAACTATGGATGCTCCCTCTGGGTCAGGTCACAGAATTAAACACTGGTGGATGGATATGCAGCAGACGAACCAATTTTGTTGCAGGTTTGATCAGCAGGTGTCAGTGAGTCTCACAGTTTTGGTGTTTCCTTGTAGGTGCTGAAGAAAGCCACCATCCGCAAAGAGCAGGAGCCCGACTTTGAGGAGAAGCGCTTCAATGTGACGATCGGAGAGGACGAGAGAGAGTTGGACAAAGAGAACGAGTTCTTTAGAGAACGCAGCTACCGGATCATCCGAGAGTACGACACGCTCACATGCAGCCGTCCCACAAACACAGCATGTCCGCGCACAGACGCACATCTTCTAACAACGCGACAGACTGGAGCTAATGGTGGAGGAGAAAAGGATAGGAGGGGGTCTTAAGGAGGTTCCTGATCTAGATGGTCCTTGATTAGGATTAGGGCTGCAACTAACGATTATTTAAAAAATCGATGAATTGGCCGATTATTTTTTCGATTAATTGATGAATCGGACAAAAAAATTTTTTTGTATTAAACTCTTTATTCCAAAATAAACATTTTAGACAGAACAAACAAGCACACAAGTACAGGTTGCTCATTAACTGTACTGGTGCAATATGAAAAATAAATGTTTGTGTTAAAACTACGCAAACTTACATGAGAAATGTAGCTGTACATCCACAAAATATAGGGTTATTTGTTTCATAAAGTGCAAAAAAAGACATTTTTGTTTTTAAAAGCCCCTAAGGGGCTCAAACAACAGGTCCCCCCATTTCAACAAATGAGTTTTTTTTAGACTAGAAGAGTTCTGCCTTTTCAGACAGGAAAGTACAGCAGTTAAAGTTGCTACTTGAGAAAATACTGAACCATAGAGATAAAAATAGCCCTGTGATTCAAATTATAAATTGTATTTGGAATAAAAATGAGAGAACTAGGGGTGCTAAAAAACACATCCTCCAAAGACAGATATTTACATGGAAATGTGGCAGATAATTAATTGACATATTACTGATCTTGCTGGATTTTATTCTGCTTTACTTCCATAAATTGCAGGATCTTCTTTACTTTATCTTTGGCAGAAGATTTAAACTTTAAAAGTCTTGCCCTCATAATTTGCAAGTTAATTTATTTATAAAGAAAATATAAACGCTGCTTAAGCTAATTCAAATGAAATTAAAAGTAAAATAAGTAGCCAACCTTATCACTGTCTGTAACCTACTAACACGGTAAGGAAAGCATCAGATGAGCTACCAGAGAAACTAACGTTACGTTTCCCCACTTTAAAACCAAACAAACAAAGTCGCTCATCCTGCTGATCAGCTCTCTTCACTGCCATCCAAGGCTCCATCTTGTCTTCTTTTCAGGTGCTGCATCAAAACAGTGGTGCTTCCGTGCCATGTTCATTTGTTTTTACAAAAGTTGCATGTTACAACTTTTTTCGCTTTACAAAGCGCAGGCTATCTGTGAATTGAGACGCAGCTTGCGTTTGCGGTATCGGTCATTAGAACAGTTGACGTTACTGCCTTTTGAAAACAGCCTTTGCTCAGCTGCGGCGCTGGCTCGCTCTTCCTTTTATTTTTTTTTCTTCCCGCGGTTCACTCAAGTGGCAGTGATGACGACGGCGGCGATTTTATTGATTCGTTGTTGCAGCCCTAATATAGGGTAGATCTAGTCTTTGGTTTAACAATGAGGATCAGTCAGATCCATTGATCCCACCCTCATTCGGAGAGGTCTGACTGCCATGTGACGGTCCAATCACAGTCATGGCTGTTCATGTACTCATTGGATAACTCTGCATTCCAGCTGTCCAGCACGGAGGTGGAGGGCTCATGGTTTGGGCTTGTTTTGGACCTGGGCGCCATATTTTGTCTTTATATATATATATCTATATATATATATCTATATATAGATATATAGATATATATATAAGGGATGGGACGATTTATGAAAACTGTCAGAATCGTTCGGTTCGACTGTCTCGGTTCGGTTCGCGTGTGTTTCGTTCGGTTCATGCGCTGCTCCTTTTTTTCATAGAGGAAGGGATTACACTCCAGAGCAGAAGGTGGCGGTACTGCGACCAAAGCCAACCGCCAGTAGTAAACAAGAAGAAGAAGAAGGAAGCAGCTTAGCCGGGTGTAGCAGGGAAAAAAATCAGTTGTTGTGGAGAATTGTGTGGGTATGGCGAGTGGGAAAGAACAGGAGTTGGAAGACGCGCCAGCAGCACTTTATAGGTCTGCTGTATGGGACCACTTTGCATTTAGAGTGACCTACGATGACGGCGGAAAGAAAGTTGTGGATAAAAGTACAACAGTGTGCAAGCATTGTGCAACACGTTTTGTTTATGCTAACAGCAACATGTCATGCTAACCCCGAAATCCCTCATACTCCGTCAGCAACCCCCGCTCCGCCCTGCTGCGCTCCAGACCGGCTGCTCAAAGCAAAGCCTACAGCCCCCGCTGTGGCTTCGTCCACTCCCCTCTGAGTTCCTTGGAGATGGTAGAGAGCATGTAACCTGACAACAGCCAGATGCATGTGGCGGAGCGAGACATGCATCTGGCTCTTGTCAGGTTAGAGAGCATGCGCCAGATGATTAAATTCAAAGCAGCAAAACATACGGAAATGATCCAGGGTTTCCGCGGATCATTTAAAATAATTACAATCCATTATTTTTGGGGGGATTTTTTTCATTAATTTCATAATTTTTAATGGGATTTCGGTGTAACAATCAACATGTATCGAATCGAACCGAAAACCGTGACCAGAAACTGTGAATCGAACCGAACCGTGGATTTTGTGAATCGTTCCACCCCTAATATATATATATTCTAAATCAGACTGAACATGTCAGGACATTGTGGTTGGATTCTGCAAAATCAGAGTGAAATCAGAATCTGATTGAGATATTAAAACCAGACTATTTCTGACTATAAGCAGCCCTTTTCTGACTGTTAACAGCCTGATTCTGGCTGTTAACAGCCTGTCTCTGGCTGTCAGCAGCCCGCTCTGATTGTTTACGCAGTGTTTCTGGCCGTTAGCAGCCTGTGTCCGACTTAGTAGCCGTTTTCTGGTTGTTAGTAGCCCGTTTCTGGCCGTTAGCAGCCAGTTTCTGGCAGGAACCCCTCAAGTCAGGGTCCTTCAGGTTTCATTGGGGTTCTGATTCAGCCCACCGGAATCAGCTTATTGGACATTAATGACAGCAGGACATTTACAGGCTCATTCAAACACATCTTAACGTCAGAACCTGGACGCAGCTGCTGTTTGGGGCGAATAACTCACATGGTTTCTCTTCTTCTTTCAGGGAAATGGACTTCAGAGACCCTATTTATGGGTGAGTGCCAGTCCTGCTCATGCCAAAACACGTAAATCATCTTAAGCTACTTGAGCTGCTCCTTTAGCAATAGCTGGAGCATTTGCAAAGTTTTATTATCAACATCCACAATAGGCAGGGGTATCTCCTCACAGACCTCTGGACTTTGCTGACAGGGTCTGATTTAAGATAAGAAGGGATGTCTACTCCTTTGCTGGAATTCAGATGGTGACCTTTGAACCTTCACAGGTTGATCTGCTGCAGCACTTTTTTTCCCTCTGAGGTTTTTGCTGATGTTTTGCCATCTTGGCAAAGTGTTTGCAAACCACTGAAGCTGCTGAGCTTTTCAGACATGATCTTATGAAGCTGCTGCCATCTGTGGTTCCTTCTACACCCGAAACGGTCGAATGAATCATGTTGAGTACATCGGGGGGGTTATTTCAGATTTATTTTGTCAGGATTGAGTCTGGGAACTAATTCTGTCCTGATTGTTTGTTTCATTTTATATGGAAGCAAATGTTCTGATTGGTGTTTGTGTCTGCAGCGAGCCCTATGCTGACCCGTACTACGACTATGAAATGGAAGCCTTGTGGAGGGGCGGCCAGTATGAGAACTTCAGGGTTCAGTACACCGAGGCTCCTCTTCCGTACCACTTCAACGTAAGTAGCATCACTCCGCATCTCTGGGATCGAAGCAGTGGGTGCATCAAGTCACTGAATCTGCTCTGGATTTATTTAGAAAAGGTTAAACTGCTTCTCTGCAGCTATTGATTTATTTAGTCATGGATTCATTTAACGATTCCACAATCTACAAACAGTTTTACATTTTGGAAATTAATTGGAAATGGCAAAAATAAAATGTAGAAAACCTGTAAGTTCTTAGTTTAATGCAGATGGTAGCTGATGGTTAACGGTTAAAAGAAAGGACAGTTTGGACCAGAGGAAGCTAAAGCTGCCAGCAGAGACCTTCTGTATGTCAAAGATTTAGTTTGTATCTTAAAAGGAAAATGTTTATATTTTCTGAACAGTTTTGGCTTGGTTGCTGTACAGATTGAGTCGTCCTTTGAGCAAATGACTTATTTTGATGTCTTTTCTCTCCAGTTAGTGCTATATTACATTGACGATGGAATACCCATGAATGGTTTCAGCCCCACTGACAGCTCTCTGGTTTATCTGCAGCTTGATGTGGTTTTAGTAAACGGTTGAGAAGCTATGGAGCTATATCAGTCTCAATTTTCACAAATACAAATGTGTGATTCATACATGCACAGGACAAGATCCACACAAGCACAGCCCGATTCAAACAAGCACAAATAACCCAAAGTATTTCTGGTCCATAAATTAAGTTGCCCCCAGATTCCACATACTCTGCTCCGCCCCGCTAACGTTGTGCAGGGCACTTCACACTGGTGTTAATCAATAAGAACTGTTCCACCTCTACTCCTCCATACGTCACCGTCCATGTACATCATCTCTGTCCTTCACCGTCAGAATACGGAGCTGAGCTATTTTTAGCTACGGTCCAGCCAGGTCAAGGTCCGCTATTGCAATCGCACCAAACAAGAAAAAAAACGCTGAGAAGATCCGGTTTGTTAAATTAAAATATGGTAAACGGGTAACTAGAAATTAGCATAATTCTAAAAAAATCCCCAAAACTAAGACCGTTTAATTATTGTTTGCAAACTCTTGGTACTTCAACATACCAGGAAGTAGGTTTCTCATCTTGATAAAAATATTTATTTTATACTGAGAGGCTTAAAAGTTTCATCAAATCCAGTCACAATAACTTCCAAGAGCGTATCTCACAAGTTCGAAAGAAACGACTTATCGCAGGCATGGATGAAGAGATGCTGAGTTTGATGCTGATGATGAGATTTGATTATATCATATTAAATTAAGCGTTCATTACCGCAGGTTTTTCTCCCCATGTATTAAAGTTGTAGGGAAGTCATATTTAAACGTCAAATCATTCTGGCTTAAACATGTATATAAATGCACTATTTATCAAACAATATTGCCCCAAAACTTAGAAAATTTCTATTTAAAAAAAAAAAATCATGTCTTAAAATATATGTTTGTTTTTTTTTGTCATCTTCTGCAGGCCAGTTAGTTATACGTCAGCCTGAACACCTAAATTCGGCCAATCATGTATCAACGGTCATCTGTAAATCCAATTTTTCAGTCATAGCATCTTGATTCATATGTTGCAGCTAATATAACCAACGGTTGAAATAAGAATCCTTTCCTTTCCCATTGAGTTCCATCCCAGTGTTCACTGGGATGGACGTCTGTGTCTTCAGCAGGCGTAGAGCTAACAGAACTGGCAGCGTTGCGAGGCAAGGGCTCAAACATGTACGGCTGGAAGCCTTCTACACCAAACCAAGCTTCTGCCACCCTGGCGTCCTCGTCCACAACAACTTTATCCCCGCTTTCCTCCTCTAAATAAAAAATGGATGACGGAGGAGACTCATCCACGACCTCCGACACTAAACTCTCCTCCTCTTGCATGTTTCCTCTGTCCATAGCGTTCCTTGACAGTGTCGTTTCTAAGTCACCAATTTAGTGCTACTTGGTCCCAATGGAATTTCCCATTGGGAACCTACTAGCACTAAGTTGCTAACTGGTTAGCAAGATGTTTCAGAGAAACTGGCCACAATTAAACGTGCTTGCGAACCTTCCACCACAACAATCCCACCCCCTTATAATCGACCAATCACATTCACTTAATTCACTCATGTAAAGTCGGCACCACTCTGGAGAATTCGGAACATTTGGAATGGCTTTTTCCCTACGACTTTAAATGATAATACAGCGCATGCTTCCCTCGGGCTCCAAGGAAGTCGGAGTGGAGCAGAACGGGAGGAACCGTGGAGGATGTAGGCTTTGCTTTGCGCAGGCGGTCTGGAGTGGAGCGAGGAGCATATGGAGGATGTGCGTTTCTTGTAATTGGCTTATGCAAGGGAGCTCTGAGATTGGTCGCAAACCATCCCCTGTTTAAAAAAAATGCATTTGTGTATCGAGAAACGTCAAGGAAGTCTCAAAAATCCACACACAAACGCAGTGAAGTTTAAAAACCACTGGTAGTTTGTAATTTAATTTATAATTGTTTATGGACCAGAAATACTTTGGTGAATGTTGTTCTGTGCATGTTTGGATCTTGTGTGCTTGCGTGAATCATTCTGTCTGTCTGTGAATCTTGTCCTTTGTGTGGGGAATTTTTTGTGCTTACGTGAATCGTGCTGTGCGTGTGTGGATCCTGTCCTGTGCATGTATAAATCACATATGTGTATTTGTGAAACAGTGCCCGTTCTTCTGCCTCTGCTTGGAATAGAGGTTGCCTCATTTTTGATGTTTCAGTCTGCTCTGTGCCCCTCCACTCCTGAGCTTAACAGGTGCCAAATTAGCAAGAGTAATATGTAAAGTGGCACATAGACCAGCTAGAAACAAAAGAAGATGGCTGGAAGATGCTCAGAGGGTCTGAGGCCACACGAACTAAGCCTGTCTGATGAGGAAAAGACATTTCATTTTGTCCCTTACTACCAACTTCTGCAGGAGCGCGAGCGCGACCTCCGGGAGCGTCACCGAGACAGGGAGCGGGAGCGAGATCACCGCGAGAGGGAGCGCCGGCAGCGGGAGAGGGAACGAGAGCGGGAGCGCGAGAAGGAGAGGATTCGACGGAAAGAGGAGTGGGAGAGAGAAACGCAGCGTTTGAAACGCAACGAGAAGGAGAGGCCCAAGATGCGTCCTCCTCGCGAAGCCAGGGAGAAGAAGGAGGAGGACAAGCTGAAGCCACGCTCCCCGCTCGGGCCGCCGCCGCCTAAGTAAGGATATTTGAGTTTGACTAATTAATCTCAGTGATGACGGACCGTCTGTGACACAGCAGATTAATAATTGCTGAATGACATCATGTCCTCAGGCATTTCTGCCTGATATTGAGCTGTGGTTAATGAATAGTGGTTAAAGAACGACTGCAGCTGCACCTTTTCCTTTCATTTGCTGATCTGTTAGAGGTGGCAGGTGGGGCTGAGGAATCAATCAGTATATAGTTAAAGGAATAGTACACCCAAAACATGATTAGCCTTCATTTTCTACTCACCCCCATGCTGAACAACACTCTGGAGTACTTTTTTGATATCTCAAATGCATCTGGAGATCTGAGAGGCTTCTTGCTGTCTGCTGACATTCAAATAATGGAGGTCCATGGCGCCCGAGGCAGAAAGGTCCATAAAAGTCCACAAAAAACGTGTCAATATTCCTCCATACTGCTCGTCCAATGTATTCCAAGTGTCCTGAGTGGGTAGCGTCCAGAATTTACTCGAAACGAAGTCATTTAGAATGTTTTTAGAGAATAAACAGTAGTGTATAGGATTTCCTGAAAGCGCGCACCTGCGCTTTTAAGACGCTACGGAAGCCGGCAGACCAAACCAGATGAAAGTGCGCATTCAACTCAGTGTTGAGGAAGAGCATGAGTTCTTTGCCGAGCTGAATGCGCACTTTCATCTGGTTTGGTCTGCCGCGGTTTCTGTAGACTCGTGAACGAGCTTTCAGGAAATCCTATCCACTACTGTTTATGCTCTAAAAACATTCTAAATGACTTCGTTTCGAGTAAATTCTGGACGCTACCCACTCAGGACACTTGGAATACATTGGACGAGCAGTATGGAGGAATATTGACACGTTCTTTGTGAACTTTTATGGACCTTTCTGCCTCGGGCACCATAGACCTCCATTATTTGAATGTCAGCAGACAGCAAGAAGCCTCCCAGATCTCCAGATGCATTTGAGATATCAAAAAAGTACTCCAGAGTGTTGTTCAGCATGGGGGTGAGTAGAATATGAAGGCTAATCATGTTTTGGGTGTACTATTCCTTTAAAGATACCTGATCAGCATCAATAGAAAGTTTTACAGATAACTTTTTCACTCTGATTCAGAACCACATGGTTTTCTGTGGATGTAGGCAGGGAAAAGATTTAGCTCCTCACAGCCAAGCTAAGGCAGGCTGGTTTCTAGAGGAATGTTTGGGTTAGTAGTTAGGCGTCCAGTTAAAGTTCAGGCGTTTCCATTGATCCTTATTAAGAACAAGCAAACAAAACACTGATCAATACATATCTTTACCAGCTGATCTTCACTTCAATTCAGTATATTTCTCTAACGCCACTGGGGTAACCCTCTGAAGGACTGGTGTGGACATGTCCCCACCAGCTTTGGCATAGAGGGGACAGTCCCCACCAATTATTTCCGATTTTTTTTTTTCCCCCTTGTCGCTGATTTACTTTAGCCAACAGTAACTAGGGTTAAGTGCAGGTCTGTGTTCAGAGTGTTTTCAGTCCTCGTTTTTTCCTCGCTCTCGAGTCCCAACTCTTGAAATATCATCGGATCTGTCGCTTTGGGACATAATATTATTTGGGGTCGCTGTTCACTGCGTACAGAGTAGCTACGTGGAGGAACAGAGACACAGCAGCACTCAGTGAATTTCAACCAGCAGCTACTTCCATATATGTTTCAGTAAAAGTTAAGAGATAGGTTGGTTAAAAAAATTAAGAGATGCCACTGAAAAATCCGTTCGTTACACATACGGAGCTTTATCAGCTAAAAATGGCAACAGAGTGTACATTTATATAAGTTAAAAAAGACCATTACTCAGAGTTACTGATTAAAACACGTATATGTTGTTTTCTTATTGAACAGAGAATTTGACTGCAAAGCTTCTAGATACTTTGAAAAATAGTTTCTCTGGCATCAATATATTGGTAGACAGGTGCCAAAATCTGTGTTTAAGCAGAGCAGAGACACAATTAGGGACAGCTGCAGATTTAAAGGTGAAACAGATTTACTGGGATATGCAACATGCAATAAAATATATCTCCAAGTTTACAAGAAACAATATGCAATGTTATAATAAAATTCAACATATTTTTTTTTCTTTTGTAGTTAAGCAAGACTCAGAAATAGCTGCATCAGCCAACCCAGCACAAATAATAAAAATCAGTGTATAAATGATTTTTGAAATATACGGTTCAATATATAGACTTTGGCTGTTAACAACATTTGGAACAAATTTCCAAATTAGATTTTACTGCTTGTGAAGGAGGATAATCACTGATGCATTTTAAAAGGAAGCCATGCATGGATTTGAAGTTGTTTCTATACTAGGGATGCATGATATGTTGCTGTTGGCATCGGATATCGGCTGTTATTGGCCATTTTTTTAATACATTGTTTTTGTGCACTTTATAAATGATGCCCTAAAGGCAAGCATCTGTCTATAAATATCAGTATACTGTAGTACTCTCGTGTTCTCAACAATAGGAAAGCATTCAATAAATGTATGTTTGAGCTCATTTTTGGAAAGTATAAACTCTATTGAAAGTGTTTGGGTTGAGTATCTGTAGTTCCACCAGCCGCTATCCTTAGAACGTCCTCACCAACTTTTATCGCAAACTTACACCCTAGTATAGCGCCAGCTCACGAGATCATCCAGTCAAATTGATTCAAAGTTTTCTATCTAAGGAAAAGCAGTTGATTGCATCGACTCATTGATTCGATTGCAATCCCTCACACTAAGCATGCTTGTAGCGACAATGGGGAGGAAAAACTCCCTTTTAACAGGAGAAAACTTCCAGCAGAACCAGGCTCAGTGTGAGCGGCCATCTGCTGAGGCCGACTGGGGTTCAAGCAGACATGAAAGGTTGATGCTTTTTTTAGCTGCATCATCTAGAGCCAACAAGGTCTACAGGGGATCATTATATTGGCCAATGTCCTACAGGAGAATAACAGGAGCAGCGTTCAGCTTAACGGACCTTTATGCTGCGTTCACACCGGGGGCAGCTGGCGCGACAGAAGCAGCGAGTTTACATGCAAAGTCAATGGTTGACGCGCGTCAAGGCGCAGCAAAAGGTCCCGCGGCGCGTTTCGAGCAGCAAGCGCAGCGCGTCTGAGCAGCTGAAGCAGCGCGTCGGGCGCGTTTTGGCATCTGACGCGCCGCAAACGCGTTGCTGCTCGAGATGGAAAAATTAAATTTTTGCTGCTCGACGCACCGCGTCAACCAATCAGAGAAGCTGATCTGGGAGCTGGCTGGGAGAGAGACACAGCGCTGATGACACAGACCGCTCTGATTACTCCTCTTAAACAGTTTATTAACGCATAATTAACTTAAAATATATACATCTGCCGGCAGAATATGTTCGCTTTTATTATTGTGGTGCCTGCAGATCGGATTATTTAGATGAAAAACACCTACCAGCCGCCGCGGTAAACCGCGAGGAGGCGACCCGCCAGAGGCTGCTGATGAATGGATTCCTTCTGTCGGCGCACCGCCGGTATGTGGGGGTCTGAGCGGCTCCGACAGAAATAATATTGGGAGGCAGGATGGTAATCTGGATGAACTGACTGCACTGATGAAGTTTTCAGGTGTATTTTCTCACTTAAAAACATATTAAAACTACTTTATTCCCACTGATCACAGCAAATATAGCTGCAAGGCAGAGAAAGGATAGTGAAGCTCCGCCCAACGAGCGTCAGAGCCACTTTTGGACCGCGCAGCCAGAGCAGCAAAGCTGCTTCAGCCGCGCGTCAGAACT
The DNA here is from genome assembly GCF_016077235.1 of Cyprinodon tularosa. NCBI lineage: Eukaryota > Metazoa > Chordata > Actinopteri > Cyprinodontiformes > Cyprinodontidae > Cyprinodon > Cyprinodon tularosa. Next base: position 284,898 of record NW_024039514.1, on the reverse strand, counting down.
TTACTGGTACAAGCAGCAAAAATGAAGCAGCAGACGCAATTTTGCTGCTTTTGCTGCCCCCGGTGTGAACGCAGCATTAAGCTGTGGACCTCCTGCCCTCCTCTGCCACTGATCAGAAGATGGTGCTTCTCCCTCCACCTTTCACATGTCTATCTCTAGAAGTCAAGTATAAAGAGGCAACTGGAGATAATAAATCACCAGCTCCTGATGGTGTCAGACCCAAAGTCCTGAAGGCCTCTGCAGAACAGCTCTGAGGGATTCTACAGCACCTCTTCAACTTTAGTCTTAACCTGGTTCCAGTACCAAATAAGACTCAGCCAAAAGTCCTTAGCGACCTTAGGCCTGTTGCCCTGAGAGAGTCCTGCGCTGTTGGCTGTACCGATCAGGCTGAAATAGGGCCCTTGTGCTGATATGGTGTCTCTAGTTAGGTGGAGTTGATGCACCTTCTGAGAGCAGAACTGTTCTCATGCATCAGGAATTGTGCAACTTTTCATACAGCTTTGACGTTTCTTTCCGACTCCTGGATTTGACGTCAACAGGTCGTTATTGTTTGGATTGCCTTCTAATTTTTAATCTTTTATCGCCAAAGCGTACTAAAACAAAGCAACACTGGAAAGGAACACAACCCCTTTCATATATTTAAACTTACTTTCCAGGACTGATGAGTGCAAAGCAGTTTTTCCTCTTTCACTCCAGGCTTGATCCTGTTTCCTTTCATTCACCTTCACAACAGGCCGCGTTTCTTTTGGGTTATGCAAAGTTCAGCTCGTAAACGGCGCACCCACTTGCCACGCACGTTTTTCCACCAGTCTTGTCAGGCTCTTTAATAAAGTCTTCAAACATTTCATTATCTTTCATTGTATGTTCCTCGCCGCTCGGTTTTATGTGTCCCACTTCCTTCATCCATTCCTTCCTGAAAAAGAAAACCTAAGCTGATAAGACAGATCTAAAAATATCTCATGTTGTCTTTCTATTTTTAGCCTCTACACGCTGACTCGGCTATTGTTGCATCATGCCTGTGACCTCATTCACTGCAGCCCATGAACGTGCTGCTGGCTCACAGTGTTTGAACTTTGATGATGCCATATTAAACGTTTCACGTCTTTGGGTCATGCTGCAATAGCCACATAGACCAAACACTTCACACCCACTGGCGGGTTAGACTTGGACCCAAGACTGCTGCAGACTTCTACCATCCGCCAGTTTTATTTATCAGCCACATCCTCTGCTTTTTTCCTCCAACAAATATTTATTCACACACTTGAGAAGAAGACTTGATGCTGCAATAGGAAGAAATCCAGTGTGGTTTATCCTAGGCTCTCTCTCACAGCTGTTTGGGTCAAAAGGCAGCGAAGCTCGATGCTATGAGGAAGTATTTGATTTAGATGGCAGCTGGCTGAATCCAAATTGTAGCTCCTGTTCCTGTGGGAAACCGTATCTGGAAATGACCTGTTCTCCAGTTAGCCACAGCTGCCCTGGGGCCCAATCAGACAGGGCCCAGCGCCGCCAGTTGTGCGGTGATTTGCTCGGGCCCTTGTGCACGACGGTGACGTTTCGCTACACAATTGGCTGAATGTTGCCACATGAAGGAAATCATTGGGGTTTACCAGACAACGATAATAACATAATCAGCATCTGTAGCATTAGCGTGTCTAATGATTGATGAAGTTTTACCTCTAACAAATAATAACAAAAGAATTATAAATAATAGCAAACCGATAATAAAACAAAAAAAATAAGTTTGTGGTGAAAAAAGTAACTGCAAGACCACGATGTAAAGGTGGAGAGCTGGGTAGCGCTTTGGCTAGCTGTTCTCAGTAGCTAACAGGTTAGCCTACGGTATTTTAGGTCGGTCAGTTAGCCATATTAAGCTACACTACTTTTAACTCTGTGTTAACAACAACCGTTCCTTTTCTACTGGTAGAATAACTGTTGTTTTCTTTGTCCATTTGTAAGATGTTCAATTTTTCCTCCTCTACCCTCATAAGTAAAAGAATAAAAATTAGCTGAGACTTGTTATGTCACCTTAATAAATGGCAGAGCTCAGTCTTAGAAGTCAGTGCTTTCCTCCAAGAATGAATATTAATGTTTTCTACTTTAGACTGCATGCTTAGTGTGAGGGATTGCATTTGAGTCGATGAGTCGATGCAATCACCTGGTTTTCCATAGATGGAAAACTTTGAATCAATCTGACTGGATGATCTGGTTTCATTGTAAAGTGTTGTGAATTGGCAATATGTAAATGAACAAAATTGAATTGAATGAAATGTAAAATAATAACAAATATAGTTAATAATATGTTGAGACTCCGGAACAGATCTGATCCTTAAGAAACGGGTGAAATACAGTTTGTCCGAGTGGAGTTGCCATATGATGATGATGTCATAAGAAGCGAGCAGATCTGGTACCTACACCGTCAGTAGGCAATGCTGGTCAAGTGCCTTGCCCAAGGGCACAACAATGTTGAAAGCCTTAACCGACACATCTCCGGTTGCAGCATAAACTCCATTATAGGAGTGAGTATTGGCACGGGTGTTGCGATACAATAGTTGTCACGATACTTGGGTCACAATACGATATTATCATGATAAAGATCACTGTATATTGCTATATTTTCCTTAGCTATCAAATTTAAATGTATGAATAATAAAGCAAGTGCTGCATATATTTCATGCCTCTGCCAGAGGTAGCCCGTTTTCCCGCATTGTTTTAGGTAAAAATGTTTTTGTTTATTTAAAACCGATATTAGGAACTGAAAGATGAATGTTATATATGAAATGTCCTCCATAAAAGACATTTCATCCCGGCACTGCGTCATTTTGCCGTTTATATATGAGAGTCATGGGTTCTTGTTGATGGGATTAAAATGATTTCTAAGAGCATTAAAGAGCATTAGTTACTCATTCTTGTATAAACCCTGATATCGCCGTATTGATTTTTCCCCCACACATCCCTGCTCATTTTTCTGGCACAGCCGTCGCCCCAATATAGCTCCTAACTGCCGATGGCAACGTCAGGAGGGCCCTCTGCTAAAGGAGCTACGATGGGAAGCTTCCTTCTTCCTTCCCGAATACAGCTGGCCGGCAGGAAGGAAGAAAAGAGGAAGCTTCCTCTCTCCTTCCTTCCTGCCGGCTGTATTCAGACAAACCTTATCATGGAGACTTCTAAAGCGCCTCGTTTCTTCCACACGGTTAAATAAACGATCTTAGGGTAATACCCGCCTCTCCGCTTCTGTTTGCCGTTTTCTTTTCATCAAACTTTTCTGCCATTTTTTAAAACTTTTTCCTTAGAGTAACCAGTCTGATTCTGGTTGTAGAAAACAGGCGGGAACACGGAAAACGGTTCAGAGGGAATGTGAACCCAAAGATGGGCGTGTTGGGCTTCTGTAGAACCATGACCTTAGTCCAGTAGAATGTCCTCAATCATCTGGTTGCACAGCATGTGTGTGGAGTTTGAGAATAATTAAACTGCTTCTGTGAAACCTATAAATTAGTGAGAAATAAGCAGCAGCTTTAGTTTTTCTTTCTGTTGGGCACTTTGATTAAACCTGGGAAACAATGGCATGTAAATTTCCCTCAGAGGCCGCTGCTATTTGGACATGCCTGACCTTTACCACAGCTGCTTCTGAGTTCCCCACTCAGCTCGGCTCTGGCTGACTAGGCAATGAAAAGCAGGTCAGAGCACTGCTGTCTCTCCTCTTTAACGACACGTTGCTACAGATACGACCAGATATAGATTTAACACGGTCCTAATGCTGGAAGCTGCCTTCAGGGTGCAAACTGTGTTCCTCCCATCCTATTAGACTCCATCTCTTATTTTATCATGTATTTTGATATCTGCAGAAACAAAATAAGTTTTCATCCAAATAAAGATCAGTCGTGTCCGATGAAGGAATTCAGGGAAGACGAGCTCAGCTGACATTGCGTTTTTGGAAATGAATCTTGGAGGAGATGGTGTTTGGACCCACTCTGATTATTTTCCAAGTTTTGTATGATTTTAATCAACATTCTCCACATTTTTAACTATTCCCATCTTTTCTGAACCGTTGGTGCTAAAGCAGCAGTAGAAACCAGCAGATCGTCTGTTTTTCTCAGCAGGCTAATGGAACCTCCCTCCAAGAAAGAGCTGCTTCCACTCATGAGGCGTCCAGACGAGTGGAAGGACCCATGGCGACGGTCCAAATCTCCCAGGAGACGTGGCGGCCTGGGATCGCCACCACGAGGGCGCCGCCGCCATCGCCCATCAGGCTCCTCTGTCTCCCTGTCCAACTCCTCCAGGTAGGAGGACGAAGAAACCAGATAATACTGGTTCTGATTACGGAGTTTAAACAATTATTCAACTTAGAATAATAATTAACTGGGACTGGATGTCAATTGGATTCCGATTCTCAAGCTTTAGAATCGATTCTTTCCGATCTCTAGCTTTTATTAAAAGGACTGTAGTTCTGCAACATGTTTCTCCCAGCATCGTGTTCATGTTCAACAGCAGTTTAAGGATCGATGGATGAATCATCTTTTTCAACAATATGGGAATAGTGTAGGGCAGCAGCTCTCCATTAGAGGGCAGCACTGTTCATTCTGAAGTAGAGCCTTGTGTTCATGCCAGAACAGAGCCATGCTAGAACAGAACCATGAATGGATCCAGAGTCCGCTCCAGATTATTTAAATTTTTTAATGGATGCACGGATCCAGAAGGAACTTTCTGTGGTTCTGTTAGTAAATATAAACTCCTTCCGCTTTCCTAAATGGGCGCTTTTAGCTGCGCTGCATGGAGGAGCAGCAGAATTTCTCTGATCTGATAGAGCAGTGTTTCCCGACCTTTTCTGACCTGTGTACCTTTTTGGTCATTTTTTCTTGCCATGAGTACCCCCTATCAGTAAAAAGTCTCAATGATTGTCCAAATATGGAACATGCAATGCACTCTTGATTCTCTTCAGATCGTATAAATCTTTAGTCTTTTACTAAAGATTTTGATGCAGGGGAACAACAGGAGTTATCCTAAATAGGAAGTGGTTAGGACATTGCACTCGGCCCCCAAGGTTCTGTGTTAGAGTCCCACTCCTGCAGACTGCCACCCTCAACCTCACAATGCTCCCCGGGCGCTTCACAGTGGCAGCCCACTGCTCCCCAAGAGGGTGGGTCAAAATGCAGAGGTGAATTTCTCCAGTGTGAGATAGTTTAATTAATTAAAGAATAAAATAACTGATTATAAAATAAAAACTATTTTACCAAAGCTTTTCATTTGAGCAATACATTCTTAGGCATGTTAAGTTTTCTATCTCAAGTAAAAAAACATTAGTTGTTTCCTGGAAGTTGATAAGGAATCTAAATAAATACAAAATAAAATCCTATTATAAACCTATATTTATAAAACTGGAGCTCCTTATAGTAACTCCCTTATAATTACATTTAAACTAGTTTAATTGGGAACAAAGTACAAAACAAAAATTAGACTGACTTAATTAGTTTAACTTTGTTTTTATCAAGACACCGGAGCTGCGTTGATGAGCTCTGATAGCTCAGTGTGAAAAATAGCAGATCCCAGGCTGTTCCTCTGCTTTATAAGGATGTGTGTCAAAGCTGAAGTTGAACTCAAAAATATAGGAAAAACTTACTTTTTGGCTGATAAAAGCTGCTTTAATTTTTCAGTTTGGTCCTCAGGAAGCAAAGCGGATCCCAGCCCTATTTTATTTTATTAGCTAAGAAATAAAATATTTTCATGTACCCCTTGCAATGCCCTCGCGGACCACTAGGGGTATAAGTACCCCCTGTTGGGAATAACTGTGATAGAAGATGATAGAAAAGTGGAAACGTTTGGAACAGGATAGAAGACAGCTAGCAAGACATGCTGGCAGTTAGCATAGTAGACAGAGAAGCTTTATGTGGTCATGACTTTCATTGGTCCAAGTTCTAACATCTTCTGAGAGGAACCAGAACCGCCTGTTTAAAAGCTCTGCTAACAGAACGCAGTCTCTCCCAGCCCTGATTGATGGATTCCACTAAAAACAGAGGGCTAGCCCACAGTTGTTGCTATTTCATTGAAACTAAGAAAAACAGCCTGACAGTATGTTAGTGACATACCCCGCCTATTAATGATACACTATATTGCCAAAAGTATTTGCTCACCTGCCTTGACTCACATATGAGCTTAAGTGACATCCCGTTCCTAATCCATAGGGTTCAATATGACGTCGGTCCACCCTTTGCAGCTAGAACAGCTTCAACTCTTCTGGGAAGGCTGTCCACAAGGTTTAGGAGTGTGTTTATGGGAATTTTTGACCATTCTTCCAGAAGCGCATTTGTGAGGTCGCACACTGATGTTGGACGAGAAGGCCTGGCTCTCAGTCTCCGCTCTAATTCATCCCAAAGGTGTTCTATCGGGTTGAGGTCAGGACTCTGTGCAGGCCAGTCAAGTTCATCCACACCAGACTCTGTCATCCATGTCTTTATGGACCTTGCTTTGTGCACTGGTGCACAGTCATGTTGGAAGAGGAAGGGGCCAGCTCCAAACTGTTCCCACAAAGTTGGGAGCATGGAATTGTCCAAAATGTCTTGGTATGCTGAAGCATTCAGAGTTCCTTTCACTGGAACTAAGGGGCCAAGCCCAGCTCCTGAAAAACAACCTCACACCATAATCCCCCCTCCACCAAACTTTACACTTGGCACAATGCAGTCAGACAAGTACCGTTCTCCTGGCAACCGCCAAACCCAGACCCGTCCATCAGATTGCCAGATGGAGAAGCGCGATTCGTCACTCCAGAGAACGCGTCTCCACTGCTCTAGAGTCCAGTGGCGGCGTGCTTTACACCACCGCATCCGACGCTTTGCATTGCACTTGGTGATGTATGGCTTGGATGCAGCTGCTCGACCATGGAAACCCATTCCATGAAGCTCTCTGCGCACTGTTCTTGAGCTAATCTGAAGGCCACATGAAGTTTGGAGGTCTGTAGTGATTGACTCTGCAGAAAGTTGGCGACCTCTTCGCACTATGCGCGTCAGCATCCGCTGACCCCGCTCCGTCAGTTTACGTGGCCTACCTCTTCGTGGCTGAGTTGCTGTCGTTCCCAAACACTTCCATTTTCTTATAATACAGCTGACAGTTGACTGTGGAATATTTAGGAGCGAGGAAATTTCACGACTGGATTTGTTGCACAGGTGGCATCCTATCACAGTTCCACGCTGGAATTCACTGAGCTCCTGAGAGCGACCCATTCTTTCACAAATGTTTGTAAAAACAGTCTGCATGCCTAGGTGCTTGAATTTATACACCTGTGGCCATGGAAGTGATTGGAACACCTGATTCCAATAATTTGGATGGGTGAGCAAATACTTTTGGCAATATAGTGTATATCTAACTTTCTGTCCATTGGAAATCAGAAGTTTAACCGATTTTATTCATCTCTTTAATCCATTTACCTAATAAGTTCCTGTTCTGTTTGAACTGCTTTATTTATTCAGTCAGTAAGTAGTTAAAAGTCGTAGGGAGGCGGCCTTTCCAACCATTGCATTTCCAAATTCCCCCGCGCAGTGCACGACTTTACACGAGTGATTAAAGTGAATGTGATTGGTCGATTATCAAGGGGGCGGGATTGTTATAGGCGGAAGGTTGACAAGCAAGTTTGATTGTGTTAGCAACTTAGTGCTAGTAGGTTCCCAATGGGAAATTCCATTGAGACCAAGTAGCACTAAATTAGTGACTTAGAAACGACACTGTCAAGGAACGCTATGGACAGAGGAAACATGCAAGAGGAGGAGAGTTTAGTGTCGGAGGTCGTGGATGAGTCTCTTCTGTCATCCATGTTTTATTTAGAGGAGGAAAGCGGGGATGAAGATGTTGTGGAAGAGTACGCCAGTGCGGCAGAAGCTTGGTTTGGTGTAGAAGGCTTCCAGCCGTACATGTTTGAGCCCTTGCCTCGCTACGCTGCCAGTTCTGTTAGCTCTACGCCTGCTGAAGACACAGACGTCTCAATGGGAAAGGAAATGATTCTTATTTCAGCCGTTGCGTTTATTAGCTGCGACATATGAATCAAGATGCTATGACTGGAAAAAATTATGATTGACAGATGATATATGATTGGTTGGGTTTAGGTGTTCAGGCTGACATATAACTAACTGGCCTGCATAAAATAATGGGGAAAAAAGACTGAATTTTAAAGCTACAGTGTGTAATAATTACAGGCATATAAAGTCAGAAATTTAATATATTATACATAACTATGTTATTTATCATCACCTATGAGCTCAGCCTTTTAACCATAATATTTGCGTTGCCTTAGAATTCGTTATTTATAATTACATAGGAGCGGGTCTCGCAGCCATGGAGGCAGACATCTTTGCGCTACGGCAGCGCAGAGGCAACAAACTAGCGATTGCGAGATCTCCCATGACGCTCGAAAATAACTACGGCAAGTTGAGAGAGATGAACTGAGACGGTACTGAACAGTAGATGGCAGTATTATGCCTGAGAAGCGTTTAGTCTGCCTGAAACCAAAGAAGAAGAAGAAGCAGGTATACTGCGCCTCGGTAACAAGAAAGGTAAACAAGGCGGCAGGCGTGAGTGACTTTGCAAACTGTTTGGCACTGTGTGGCCAAACATCAGACGAATGGAGGATCATGCCTACTCTGTATCACAACGAAAAGCGGCGGACACCGAACCCCCGTCATCTAAGAAACGGAAACACGACGAGAATAAACGCAAGAGTGACAAGAAACGACAAAAAACACGGATCAACATTGGCACGGCATTTACATGATGGAAGTCACTGATGGAGGAAAAAGGTTTTCAAAGTGACGCTCAAGTTGCCAGTTTTCTCTTGGACAGGTAATTAATCCTACACACACAATTGTCTAATATCACTGCAGTTTTTGGAGTACAGGATGCTCAGACCTGTCTAAAACAATAACATGCTGCGTGATGATGCTGTTACTCTCCAGTATACTTATTCAGCAACGTCCCTGACGTTTCACAGGTAATGATTCAGTAATTTTCTGTAAAATAATTTTCTGGATATATACCTCGGTTACTTCTCTCCAGCTCCTTTGGAGATCTTCAAGCCTTTCCTCCTCTGCTCTCACCCCGCTGGCTCCCCTCTCTCGCCTGGCCCCAGCTGCACGCTCACCCCGGCCTCTCTGCCCTCTTCCTTTCCCTCTTCCTTGCCTTGTAACCCCCGTGCCACAAACAAGACTTGGACTCTGTAAACGGGGAATATATATTCTTCCAGCGAACACAATCTCGCTGTTAAACTAATGACTACAATTACTTCGTCTGTTTATATCACCATGCAAAGCAGCTCACCAAAACGTCACAACGACGTAGAAAAAATAACGGGTATATTTATTATCTTAAGTCTACATGAAATCTATACCCTAAACAGACTAATGAAATACTATCTGTAAAATTATCTATGTAAACAAACCTCATCACTTGAGAAGGTAGGTGATGCGGACGTCGTGGAAGACATTTTGTCCTGTAACGCTCGCCGTACTGTTGGGAGGGAGAAGCGGTGGGGGGGAGACGTTCATGTTGCTGCAGTCTGCAGTCTGACCGCTAGATGTCGCTGAAAATTACACACTGTAGCTTTAAGACAGGATTTTTTTTTTTTATATAGGAATTTTTGGGACAATATGGTCTACTATAGTACATTTATATACATTATTAAGCCAGAATGACTTGACATTTAAATATGTCTTCCCTACGACTTATGGAAAGATCCTCTTCACACATGAGAGAACTCCGGTTCTTAAAAAGTTTGCTTATCTATTAATTGTTGACCAGTTGATAAGATCTTTCAACTCTGGATTGATACATTTTTCAATAACTTACATCATCTCCAGTAATAATGTTGAAAACCTCTCTGACATCGGCATGATTGCCCCCCCCCCCCCTCCCAACCAGACATGAACAACCTGGGACTGTTTATTCAGACATCAGTGAAAGACGAGTCATGGTCAGAGTTGAGTGAACTCCAGGGTTCTGGTACTGATAGGAAGCCACTGGATTAAAGTGGAACTGACTGCAGACATTACCTCAGCCCTGAAGTGGAGTTGGTGCCACTTGATGCTGACGCCCAGAGTTTTCATCACTGCTGACGTCATCATGTGGGCTTCATCTCTAGAGCACTGCATCGAAAGCAACTGCATCTGCTGCAAAATATAAAGCATAAGGAAGGTGTATTTTCCTTTGATTTGAGCAGTTTAGACAGTTTACTAATACAATAAGATCATTTACATTCAAGTAAGAAGAAGAATATTTACACTAATGATAACAGTGTGAGGACAAAATTCCTTGCACCATTGGTAGATCATCCTGTCTACCTGCTCAAATTAGAGGCTAATGGAATCCAGGCAACGTTGACTTGTTTATAGATCAGATCCAGAGGTTGAAATCAAGGAGCAACTGGAGCGTTCTAAGTGAGGGAACACTCTTCTCCATCTGGACATCTGTTGGACCAGTCTGAGTCTGGCCGTTTCCATGAGAACAGGCAGTGGTTTTCAGGAACTGGGTTCAGCGTCGTAGCTCCAGTGGCTTAAGGCTGGATGCTTAAGTTGAGGTTGAGATGCAGCTGGAGGATAATGAGGATAGTTTTTTTTTTATCATAGACTGAACTTTGTACGGCAGCTTGCTGAAGCTCTAATCACTGCAGCTCATCTCAGGACATCCGGTTGTCACAGAAACGCTGATGGCAAACTATTAGTGGCATCAATTGACACTTCAGGTTGGGGATTTCAGTTTCATTGCGACAAGTTAAGACAGATCCGTGGATTTTCAGCTTGGAACGGCTGTTGCTTGTGGTTTTCTTCAGGCGCCTGCCTTGTTTCCCTGTTCCAAGGTACAGACAGTGTCCCGCCAGTTCAGGGGGAAACTTCCGGCCTAACCCAGGTATACATAAAGCATCATGCATGCAGACATGCTAACTGTTTGTTGTTGCATAACGGCGATGTACCAGCGAGTATCGCGTGTGAACCTTTAGGGAAAAAAAGCATTTAAGATTTCCTTTGTCTCTTATAAACAGCAGGAACTGTTGTACTTGTTGAACTTGATTTGTGGGCATTTACCGGCTCCAGGAGGCATCAAACCCTGTTTCTGCAGAGCAGAGGATTTTCTTATCATGGAAGTCTAAGCAACTTAATTTATGTGGCGTTCTTATTGGAAGAACGATACCACCAGGGGAACGAGGAGAACGCACCTCTCTTTTCATCCATTCAGATGTGGAATTATCCAAGAGCAGATAGTAATGAGAATGACCAATAGTCTCACAGTTTAATCTCTAATCCAATAACTCCTACCTCCAGATTATCATGTTGATCATCACCGTAATGTAATGGGTTGTTCCTTTGGGCGAGACACACCTTATCTGCAAATTTCAGCACAGTCCGTCCATAATTGGTAATTAAACTTTATTGATGTCACACTGGAAAAATTCACCTCTGCATTTAACCCATTCCCTTGGGAAGCACCCGGCTGCCATTGTGCAGCACCTCGGGGAGCAGTGTGGGGTTAAGGGACCCAGAGTGGCATTCTGTGGGAGTGGGGCTCGAACTCAGAACCTCAGGATTCCAAGCTCACTCCTCTAACCAGTAGGCCAACATTACCACAGCGTTTTTAGTTATGTTTAAAACAGAACTACAGAAGCCCTGCGGGGCTTTGATTGAAGTCCTGATCATCTGAGGTGGACCTCTGTTCTTTGCCTCTGACTCAATCATTTCCTGTTGTTGGTTGTAACCATCAGACTCGATGCTGATCTGGTGAAAGTTTTTGAGTAAACAATCGGATGGTAAACGTGCCAACTGATTGTTTACAGGTTGTTGCTCATGTGCTGCCAAAAATGATGTGATCCTTCGAAAACTATGTTTTGTGATTTTCCTTTAGGTCTTCGTCGCGCTCTTCGTCCTACACAGGCTCAGGCTCGTCCCATTCCCGCAGCCGCTCGTCTTCATACAGCTCCTACTCCAGCCACTCCTCTCAGCACAGCTCCTTCAGCGGCAGCCGCTCCAGGTGCGTCGTCCCGCTGCTGGTCACTGTCCTCCTCCTGCACAGGAAAATGATTTAACTCTAACTGAAAAGCAGAAACTAAATAAACTGCACTTGGTCTGCTGCCTTCTTTAGATCTCGATCATTTTCCTCCTCCCCCTCACCGAGTCCAGCTCCTCAGAGGATTGCCAAGAACAAACCGGACCCCCCACCTGTGGCAGCAAAGGGGTAAATCTACCTCTCTACCTGAATTAGTTAGACCTCCTAGATTTTGGTGTATGATATCCATAGAGAGAAAAAACCCATTTTAATGTCTGCATTCTGAGATTTCGCTTCGATTATTTGAAGTTCTGTTCATGTGTTTCAATTTCCCCAGCATGCCTCCAAAGCCAGGTGTGGCCCCCCCTCCCCGCAGGGAAAAGCCTCCCCTCAAAAAGGCTCCCAGTCCTCCACAGCCTGGAGGACCTCCTAGCAAACCCTTTAAACCCCCAACAGAGGGAGGGAAGCCTCCTACCAACCCCAGGGAGACGGGTGGTGCGTCTGATGGGCCAGGAGCTGGACCTCCGCCTCCGCGGGAACCTGGAAGACCTCCAAACCCCAGGGAGGGTAGGCAGAGGGAGCGACAGCAGCATCCGCCTCGCAGGTACGGCTCTGGTTCACTGTCAAAGCCAAATGAAAGGAAAGTATCAAATGAGTCTATAGTAAAATGATCAATGATAAAAACAATAGTAATAGTGATTAATAACTAGGGATGCAGGATATTGGGATTTTGGCTGATATCCGATATGCCGATATTTTAAAACTCATGTAGCCGATAACCGATATCGATACCGATGTTAAAGCTGCACAAAAATAAGTAGTCATTGAAAATAGCAGTTTTGTTATCCATTTCTGACACTTTGAAAAATAATATACTCAAATATATTTTCATATGCTGATATTAAATTTATTTTTAAAAACGCGGTATCTATCTATTTTACTTTCAAAATCTCGTGAAATTTCATCGTTCTGTTACAAACTCTCGTGATATTTTGCAAATTCTTGTGAGATTTTGTTAGTAAAATAGATCGATACCGCGTCAATATATCAACATATAAAAAATATGGCAAAATTTAGTGAATTTTCGGGGGATTTCGTTAACCTGACAACAGCCAGATGCATGTCTCGCTCCGCCCAGCTCCACTCACATACATCTGGGAACCCGCTCATTGAAAGTGATTTCCCCAACCGAATTTATGGTCTGTCCAATCAGGACGCAGGGTGGGTGTGTCCTGGAGTGGAGAAGGGACCGTGAGATTCCAACAACAATGGCGGCTCGCATTGAGGAAGCAAGCGTTAGCATTGATGCTGCTATTTCTTCTGTGTTGTCCAATCTATCTGATATTGTTTCATCAAAAGAACATCAGAGAACGGCTTTGAAGGCTTTTGTTGGTGGAAACGATGTTTTCGCCCTTGTCCAAATGGCTCCTCCTCTCACAGCCTCACGGGTTAGCTTCGGTGTGAGTGGTTGAAATAGCACGTCAATAAAGATGACAGACAAGTGGCTTATCCAATCATATGCAAGGAGTTTTGATAAGGCCCAGCCTTCAGTAAAGGCAATTCCTATGGCAGTGTTCCAGATGTATGTGAGTGGAGCTAGGCGGAGCGAGACATGCATCTGGCTGTTGTCAGGTTAGGATTTCGTAGCATAACAATGACATATAGCAATATTTCATTAGTAAAAGAGATTGATATGGTGTTTTTAAATGGCAATATATCAGCATATGAAGATATTGTGATATTTTAATGTATCAATATTTTTTCCCTCGTCTTTAGAAGTTTTTAAGTCTGTAAAAAAGACGTTTTTGAGGAAGAAGTAGTAGTAGTATTTATTTATTTTTTAGACTTAAGAAACTCAGAAGCTGATCAAATATCGGGTTAAATATCGGTGGGGTGGCCCATGTCCGATATTCAGTTGTAAGGCCGATACAGGCCGATACCGATAGGGGGCCGATTATATCGTGCATCCCTATTAATATCAATGTGGGGCACATGGCTGGGATTCCTGATTCGCTCTTTGGAATAGTTTACTAAATGATGTGCTGTTCTGTCATATTTACATATTTCATTTTATCAGCCCTTTATGTTTATCATCTACATTCTAATCAGTGGTGAACTTATTACACCAGTCCAAGGGGCGGAGCTAGATGGGGGGCCAGGGGTGGCCACGGCCACCCTTAGCCAATCATTGGTCACCCCTACCATTTTTTTCCTCTCTAATACAGATGGTGACAGCAGTAATACTCTATTCAAAACATTTAAATTAATCGTATATTAACAATTACTTTACAACAAAAACACTGGTTAATTATACACATCAATATAGCAACATTAAAGATAAGTACAGAATTCATGCTCTTTTCAAAACTAGATTTTGTGTTATATGGGTAAAGAGAATGATGTCATCTAGGAGTCTTCAGTGAAATCATAGATAAATAACTATTTTGATAAAAACGTAATCAATTTATGTAGATATTAGTACTTGTAAATATACATTTTATCCAGGATAATTGTTGATAAAAGTAGGTAAGTAATGACAAAGGAAGAGGTCTTCACCCCAGAACTCAAACCTCAAAGTATTTTATCCACTATACCTTTTATCTAGAAAGCACAGATGTTTAAATATTTATGTCTATTTGTTAGCAAAGGTTGTAGGAAAGTATAGTTTGTCTTCATTTAGACAATATGGATGTTTTGCTCGTTAATTTTCCTGTTGCAATAGTGTAGATTGACCCTGAGGTTCTGGTGTCTATCCACTATCACCCACCCCTCAGTGTACATTGGTTATTGCCTGACCACCTTTATAAAAATGTTCTGGCTACACCTCTGACTAGTCCACTTTGTTGGTTGACATCACAATATTGTCTTTGGATATGGAAATGTATTCCAGTTTACGAGCGAGGAACCCCCACTGGCTGGACTGTTGGTTGTAAAGCGTGTTTTCTGACCTCAGTGAAAGGGGATTTCCTCTCTTGTCATTCCCTGTTCGTGAAGCAGCTGTAACACCACTTAGCTACCTGCTGTGGGTCGGGTTTGGTCTAAAAACGTATAACTTTCTTTAGGGCAGTCAGTCATTAACTCCACCTATGTGTGCAAACATGAGGACCCTGCAATGAGCTCAGCCCAGGCTCCAACTTTCCGATTGGCTCCCACTGTGGAATGTCAACCAGGTGGAGGTCAGCCTTAATTCCAATATGTAGCAATCTAAAAAGCCCCCGCTGAATGATCGTTGGGATTTTGATGATTATTCAACCCTGCTGGAGTTTTTACAAGGATTCGGTTTCAACACCTGATTTACATGTTATTACAAGCGCTAATGAGCAGCGATGGATGGATGATGACGGAATAGATGATGATGAATAGATGATGACTGATAGATAATGGAGGGATGGAGGATGTAGGATGGATGGATAATGGATGGAGGAATGTAGGATGGATGGATGGAGGATGGATGGATGGATGACGGATGGATGGATGGATGATGACGGATAGATGATGGATGGATGGATGATGACGGATAGATGACGGATTGATGGACGGATAGATGACGGATGGCTGGATGGATGATGACGGATAGATGACGGATGGATGGATGGATGATGACGGATGGATGGATGGATGGATGATGACGGATAGATGGATGGATGGATGGATGATGACGGATAGATGGATGGATGGATGGATGGATGGATGATGACGGATAGATGACGGATGGATGGATGGATGATGACGGATAGATGGATGGATGGATGGATGATGACGGATAGATGGATGGATGGATGATGACGGATAGATGACGGATGGATGGATGATGACGGATAGAAGGATGGATGGATGGATGGATGATGACGGATAGATGACGGATGGATGGATGGATGGATGGATGATGACGGATGGATGGATGGATGGATGATGACGGATGGATGGATGGATGGATGGATGATGACGGATGGATGGATGGATGATGACGGATGGATGATGACGGATAGATGACGGATGGATGACGGATAGATGGATGATGACGGATAGATGGATGGATGGATGATGACGGATAGATGGATGGATGGATGATGACGGATGGATGGATGGATGGATGGATGGATGATGACGGATGGATGATGACGGATGGATGATGACGGATGGATGGATGATGACGGATAGATGGATGATGACGGATAGATGGATGGATGGATGATGACGGATAGATGGATGGATGGATGGATGATGACAGATGGATGACGGATAGATGACGGATGGATGGATGATGACGGATAGATGATGACGGATAGATGGATGGATGGATGGATGGATGATGACAGATGGATGACGGATGGATGGATGGATGGATGGATGGATGGATGGATGATGACAGATGGATGACGGATGGATGGATGGATGGATGGATGGATGGATGATGACGGATGGATGATGACGGATGGATGATGACGGATGGATGGATGATGACGGATAGATGGATGGATGGATGGATGGATAGATGGATGATGACGGATGGATGGATGGATGGATGGATGATGACAGATGGATGACGGATAGATGACGGATGGATGGATGATGACGGATAGATGATGACGGATAGATGGATGGATGGATGGATGGATGATGACAGATGGATGACGGATGGATGGATGGATGGATGGATGGATGGATGGAGGATGATGACGGATAGATGACGGATGGATGGATGGATAGATGATGACGGATAGATGGATGGATGGATGGATGGATGGATGGATGATGACAGATGGATGACGGATGGATGGATGGATGGATGGAGGATGATGACGGATAGATGATGGATGGATGTGGGTTATTTATCGTCCTTGCAAGAGGAGATGAATCCTCTGTTAGTGACTCGGTGGGCCGGGTGCGGTGAGATAGTGGTGAGTTCCTTCCTGTTTTCTTCTCTCTTTTTGTTGTTTTGTCTTGCTGAAGCGTTTATTTCATTTTTGATTGGGAGCGTTCTGTGAAGAGGCAGAAAGGAATGTTGGATTCCAGCTGAAGTTTCCACTGTTTGCATCCTGATGCGTGGTATATTTCTGAACGTGTTTGTGTTTGAGAACGAATATCGGTGGCAGAATCTGTCCAACTATTCCCAAGTCTTCTTCATTTGCATGTCAGTGCGGCGGCAGAAAGTGGCACCAAATGCATGTTCCAGGTCTGTGCATTTCGGGGAAAGACCTGAGAGGCTGTGTGGGCGGGAGCGTGGGCGTGTGTTTGAGAGGAACCATGACTCCATTGACATTCTGTTCAGTGTTTGTGTGACAGCCTCATGGTGTGGGGCAGAGGAAAGACGCAACAGGAACAGGAGAACACAGGGTTTGTGTAGCACCTGTTATGTTTGCTCGTTTGTGGGTGTGTGTGTAGGTGGCCCAGGTGGAAACTATCCTGGAAAATAAGTGGCTGTACCTGCTGCTTATTATTCTCTACAGCACTTCCCTCCAGCAGTCTAACACTGATTGCACATCATCAACTTTACTTTATGATGATTTATCAGTGATATTGATAAAAATGAAAGATTCTGAGTCCCTGAAGCGCCGTGCCCCCACACCTGCCTGGTTGTAGTGGAACCAGTTTAGTGTAAAGTGAAGCAAAGTGGCCTTAAAGTGTCATAAAGGTGTAAAGCACTCCTCTGCACAGGTGTAGCCAAAGTCATCAAAAAGTCATAAAGCAATCCCAGCGGTGTGGGTGCAGGAGCTGGGATATTCAAATCAGACCCAGTCTGATCTCTCCACCATGAGGGGAAAAAACTGGCTGCTGCACAGTGGGGGGGTTATGTTATTCTACAACAGAATGAAACACGAGGCGTTACTCTGACGATGCAAAGAAGCTTTAACTTTAGTTTCCACATCACAAATGGATCAGAAGAGCTGAGCGCAGTCCTTCTTTGATTTTTCACATTTTTCCAGACTAAGAGCTGCAGAGTGAGGCGTTCATGTGTGTTCCGCACTTCATTGACGGAAAGTCTGTCCACATCTGGTTTAAATCTTTCTTCAAAACGTGGACATTAGCTCTTTAAAACATTCATGTTTGTTCAGCTTCGTTCATTGTAGTAAAAATGATCTTAATGATTGTAAAAATGATTACTTTTACAAAAGATTGACTCCATCCTGGAGAGAAATATCAGCTGTGCTGCTTCCATCAACACCTTGGTTTATAGATGCTGTAGATCGGCCTGTTTTCCAGTGTGGTCCTGTTTCTTTGACTTTAACTGGCTGGATGTGCTCTCTTCGTCCTCTGACATGGGAGCTGGCTCAGAGCTCGTCTGCCTGGCTGTGTGTTTCCTGGACGGGGCCGCCTTTTACAGCTGCTTTTTGTGTCTCTGCTTCTGTCTCCTTGAACCCCAGTCGGCCTCAGCGGATGGCCGCTCACACTGAGCCTGGTTCTGCTGGAGGTTTCTTCCAGTTAAAAGGGAGTTTTTCCTCTCCACTGTCGCTACAAGCATGCTTAGTGTGAGTGATTGTATTGGAGTCAGTGAGTCAATGCAATCAACTGGTTTTCCTTAGATAGAAAACTTTTAATCAATTTGACTGGATGATCTGGTGAACTGGAAAGTGCCTTGAGATGTTGTGAATCGGTGCTATAGAAATAAACTGATTTTGAATTTTACACCAGGATGTTTGAATTCTGGATGAAATCTTTTTTGGGAAATCAGGATCCATTAGTGCAGGTTTGATGGTTTTGTTAGAATAATTATCATTGACGGTGTGAGTTTTTTACACCTTAATATTAGCTGCCTGTTTGCGTGTCAGAGGTGATGTTCCCCTAGTAGTTCATCTAATTAGGCCAGTTCCTTGGTTCGGCTTTATACCAGAGCATGTGAGTGGAGCGGAGAGTAAGAAATATGGTGGAGCGCAGAGCAGTTTTCAATTCAAAGGCCGGAGCGAGGATTTCCCTCCGATGCACTCACAACGTCAATTAAAAATGTTGGTTAATTAAATTTGATTTAAGTTTGATTTTTTTCGAACACGTATGACCATAGGTGCCAGCAACGCTGAATGTGACGAGGAGGAGAAGTCTGCGCTGTTGCAGTTGAAAGTGCCAAAGTGCCTCCAGTTTACATTTGAGATGCCCTATGCATCTGCTTCAGCTGGCGATGAACGATGCCGAGACGAGGGTTGCATATTGTGGGATTTAAAAAGTGGGATAGAATATCATATAAACATACACCAACTATAATTGACAATACAGAGTGGGTTTACATAAAGGGATCATTGTGGTAAGAGGCTGTTTTTGATAATGGATCTCATACATGTACTATACGCTGTGCGAAATGACCATTTTCATGTAGTCTAGTAAAATAAATAAATAATTACATGGGCAACATGAATGGAGCGAAGTGTTACGTTCACAGCTGAGTGCGATAAGTTAACAGCCAGTTAAATAAGACAATACACATGTATCGGTCGCATCATTAAATCAAACGCTGTGTGTTCCAGGGCCCTGGCATAGGTACATGAAGGAAAAATGTCAGAAAATGCCTTCTCCTGGAAATTTGAGCAAGCGTGGAGCAATTTCGCCGGAGCGGCAGGAAAATAAAAGCGAGGCGCAACTTTGAGCAGCGGAGCGAATGAGCGAACATCCTTCTGAGCGGGAATTGCTCGGCGCTCAGCTCCGTTCACATGCTCTGCTATATAGTTCTAATCTTCATTCTGTACGTGGAAAAGATTTGGGAATGGAATGAGAGCGGCGTCCTTTGGCTAAGAACAAAGTGTGATATTTTGACAAGGCTGGAGCCATGGATGTCTCCTCATCTGCAAACATGTATGATGTAAAATGTGCTGATGTGGCAGACTGGAGATGTATAAAATGCCTCTTTAATGCTGCGTTCACACCGGACGCAGCAGGCGCGACAGAAGCAGCGAGTGTACATGCAAAGTCAATGGTTGACGCGCGTCAAGGCGCAGCAAAAGGTCCCGCAGCGCGTTTTGAGCAGCAGGCGCAGCGCGTCGGGTGCGTTTAAGCATCTGACACTGCATCTCTAGTGCACTGCTGCTAGAGATGGAAAAATTAAATTTTTGCTGCTCAACACGCCGCGTCAACCAATCAGAGAAGCTAATCTGGGAGCTGACAGGGAGAGAGACACAGCGCTGATGATACAGAGCGCTATGATAGCTCCTCTGAAACAGTTTATTGATGCATAAATTAACTTAAAATGCAGAAATCTGCCGGCAGAATATGTTCGCTTTTATTATTCTGGTGCCTGCAGTTTAGATTATTTAGATGAAAAACACCTACCAGCCGCCGCGGTGAACCGCGAGGAGGCGACCTGGCCAGAGGCTGCTGATGAAGGGATTCCTACTGACAGCGCACCGCCGGTATGTGGGGGTCTGAGCGGCTCCGACAGAAATGATATTAGAAGGCAGGATGATAATCTGAATGAACTGACTGCACTGATTAAGTTTACAGGTGGATTTTCTCACTTAAAAACATATTAAAACTACTTTATTCCACTGATCACAGCAAATATATTTGCAAGGCAAAGAAAGGATAGAGTAGCTCCGCCCAACGTGCGTCAGACACACTTTTGCGCCGCGCAGCCAGAGCAGCAAAGCTGCTTCAGCCGCGCGTCAGAACTAAACTGGTACAAGCAGCAAAAATAGATAGATAGATAGATAGATAGATAGATAGATAGATAGATAGATAAACTTTATTCCGGACTCATGGTCCAATAAATACATACATAAAAATAAAATAAAAATAGTTAATGATAAAAACACAATACAAGTACCATTATCGATTAAATAGGATCTTTAAGAAGACAGGAATACCAGTGTCTCCACAGCTTAGACTGATATCGGATTGCACTACGTGTGGTATCAGTGAGTGACAAAATAATATCGTTTTCAGATGCATTTAACCTACAAATAAACTTATACATTAACTTTCGTAGAACAGCTTGTAGGGTATTAACTCTTGCTGTGACAAACATCTCACTTGCACTGGACCATCTTGGACGTTTCAAAAGTAACTGCATAGCATCATTATAGGCCACCTGCAGCCTTTGCAGGTTGACTTTTCTATAGGTAGTCCACAGGTGAGCAGTGTACAGAGAGGTACAATATGCATTAAACAGTTCCACTTTGACTTTATCAGTACATGAACCGAATTTACGTGCAAGGGTATTAGCTTGAGCATACAACAATCTACGCTGTCTGCAAATATCTTCATCGTCTGACAGATTTTCTGTGATGATGTGCCCAAGATACTTGGTTTTATTTGTTACGCCCAGCACAGTATTTGACAGCAAAAAATCTGGAAACTCAGTAGATTTATCTTCCTTACTCCTACAGATCATGATCACACTTTTAGATGGATTGTACTTTATGTCGTGTTCCAGACCATACTCAGAGCAGATGTTTAGTAGTTGCTGTAACCCAGCAGTACTAGGGCTAAATATTACTAAATCATCTGCATACATCAGGTGATTAAGTACCGAGTCACCAGCCACACAACCAGTGTGACAAGCTCTCAACTTGTGTGACAGTTCATCCAGATACAAGTTAAAGAGAACTGGGGACAAAATCCCGCCCTGCCTCACCCCATTACTAACTTTGAATGGAGCAGAGACACATTCCCCCCATTTAATCTGCAGTGTTTGCTGAGTATACCAGTACTTCAAAATCCGAACAATATACTCTGGTACTCCTTTTTGTGTCAGTTTTGTGAATAGTTTTCTGTGGTTTACCCTATCAAATGCTTTTGATGCATCCAGGAAACACATAAACACTGAAGAGTTCTGCTTATTATATTTATAAGTAATCTCTTTTAGAGCATATATACACATATCTGTGCCCAGCCTAGCCTTAAAACCAAACTGGTTATCTGTAGACTTGATAACCTCTAAAATCCTGTCCAGCAGGATTGATTCAATAATTTTTGAAACTATGCTGGCCAGCGCTATCGGACGGTAATTATCAGAATTGCCAATGTTTCCAGTATTGTCTATGATGACGGGTATTAACAGGACACTTTAAATAGAGTCAGGTAAAAGCCCATGAATAAAAAACGATGTGAAACAAATGGAAAGTAGAGGAGCTAGCCTTGCATTTGCATACTTTAAATGTTCAGCTGAGACTCCATCCAGCCCAGTGGCTTTATTGTTAGATAATTTGGAAATAGCTTTATGAACCTCATAAGGCAGGATTTCATCTATATGGTCAACATTGTTTGCAGTGCATGGTTCACTATGGATGCAATTAAATAATCTGCTGTAATGTTGGCGCCACAGCTCCACAATGTTAGCAGTGCCTGATATGCCATCAACCGAACATGGGAGGGATGTTTTGTAGGATGTCATACCTCTAACTTCTTTCCAGAAGCCTTGGGTATTGTTACAGAAGAGTTTTCTGGCCATTGAGTCAGACCTCATTGCTCTTTCATTTTTACCAATATAACGCACAGCATACTTATATTGGGCATTGGTATACTTTTTATGTTCAAAGACAGGCCCTGATCTTGGTCTACCTGCCTCAATCCATTCCTTAGAAGCCTCTCTAGCTCTATTAAAAAATTAAACCACATGGGTATTCCAACCTGGCCTGATCTTATTTTTCTTTATTTGTTTATGAAAGTGTTTAGTTGATGCAATCAAAACATTAACTATTTCATTATACACAGAACAAATGGATCTTATGTGCTCAGGATTTTTACAATTAGCATCTCTACAGCTAACTGCTTCTCTGGGCAAGTAGATATTCCTGAGTGAGTTATCTGTGCACATCGAATAAGATAGCAGATCCTCCTTTGACAGTGAGCTCCAGTCTAAGTGTAATTTGTTGCTTTCAGAGTACTTTTCTGTCATTGGTAACCACTGTAAATTTATCTGCATCCCAAATGGAATATGATCGGCAGTAGAGAATTCATACAGGATTTTCATGTCGGTCAATGAGGCATGTGCATCTGCTGTGGTTACACAGTGATCCAACCATGAGGTTGTATGCCATGCCTCACTAATATATGTAAAACTATCTGTAGGCAGCAGAACTTTCGTTGAGAGAACTAACCCACTATCCTCACAAAACTGCTTTAAATGAGTACCAAAGATAGATTTACTGTCAGTGATATCAGAGTTCATGTCACCAATAACAAACACATTAAAAAATTTGTTATCTTGTATAAAAGAGTTAATAAAAGCAAGCTTGTTAAGATACTCAGTTTCATTAGCAATGCACTCATATGGGGTGTACACATTCAGGATAACACATTCCCTGTCATGTTGTGTCAGGTGTATTGCTATGCACCAGTCCACTTCCAGTCGGATTATTTTAACACAAGGATCTAGTCTCTTATCCCATAATATTGCCACACCACCGGCAATCCGTCCTCGTATTATTCTATCCCCAATATCAACACTGGACTCCCCAGCCCCGTGGAAACGCTCATTTATAGAGTTCAGTCCTTCTAAATCCTGCTTTGTCAGAAAAGTCTCTTGTAGACACAGCACATCACATTGACTCAGAAGTTGGTCTACAACAACCCGGCGAGCTTTGTCCTCTGCACTATGGCCCAAGCGCAGGCCACGGCAGTTATATGAGAGAACTTTAAGAGCCATCTGTTCAGTTTTATTTGGCCTTGGTGCCACAAGCAAAGGAGGCCCCACTCATCTGCATCCCCGGTGGGAACGGCACCACTCATACCCACAGCTCCAGCCCTCCGCGGCTCATAAAAACGCCTTACATAAGCTCCCACTGGCCAGAGATCAGGATTGTACATCTCCGCCACTTCATTACAGTCAGATGAGACTTTGAAAGAGGCAAACCTGCTATTATCAGAGCTTATTTTCAGACATGTAACTTCACGACCCAGCTGGCCCTGAAGATAGTCAGTTAAAGTCTGTACATCCAAGTCAGGCGAGAATTTAGAAGCAAAAACACTCACCAGTTTTGTTGTCACAGTTTTTATGTTTTTCACTGCCCCTGTGCCCACAATGGCCATACTTTTAGCATTTGTTTTCACTCCAGGTGTAGTACCGCGTAATCCCGCTTGTCGCTTTCCTCTCCTCACAACCGCGCTCCACTTTGGGGATTCCGGTGGATACGTAGTTTGACCAGAGATCTTGCTATCTCCAGGGGCAGCTTCCCCGCGCAGTACGCTCGCCCGATCCGTATCCCTTCTCCCAGCATTTGCTGCAAGCCCAGCAGCCTGAGTAACTGGCGGGTTCGCAGCGTTTGCTTCGGCACTTCTGCGCTCACCCTCCGTGCGGTCGCTGTCACTGCGTCCATCGCTTCCGTGTACGCCGCCAGCACAGGTGACAGGTGCAGATCCACACCCACCCTGGTCCTCAGGTACCGCATCCGCTGCACATTCCAGGCTGGAAACCCGGCGGTTCACATCTGTTGTGATCAGACGAAGGTCCTCACATACGTCCACCTGAAGTTTGAGTGCGCACTTCATCGCTCCAACCTCAGCGTGCAATTGCTCCATTCTCTTGAGCAGACCGCAGACATCCATGTTTGAGAAAGTAACAGGAGGCAAATCATCCAAATAATGAGAGACAAAACGTGGCACATTTTCCCCACATTCATTTAGGACTTTTAGACAGCTTTTGATGTTGTTTATGTCTTTTTGCGCTCCTTTGTGCGCTACATTTCGCTGCGTAGTAGTGCACAGGTCAAACAGTACTTTCTTGGAGGCCTCTATAGACTCGGTGTCGAAAGTGTTAATAGCCATCAGCACTATTTCATCCTGGCTCAAAGTTCTGATTTTTACAGCCAAAAAGTTCAAGAGCTCATCCTCCACAATTATTTTTCCATCCACAGTCCTGTAGATCTCAGGTTTTTGTCTATATCGACATGAAGCTGGGACAACAGATACACACGCTGTTGCTCCGTCAGCCATCTGCTGCTTCATTCTAAAAATGAAGCAGCAGACGCGATTTTGCTGCTTTTGCTGCGTCCGGTGTGAACGTAGCATAACTGATTAATCGTGGCCACTTCCAGAGAAGTGAGCCCGGTTGGTGAGCAGCTGCCTTCTGTAACTCTAAGTAATTTCTCAGATCTGAGTAAGATTAGTTTCTATCAGAATCTGTCTCCTGGTTATTTAATGCATATAAGTTATGAAGTGTTATTTAAAGAGGTTTTCCCGAATGATCTCTTTTCAGGAAAGGATCCAGAGAGGGAAAGCTTTAAGGAGAGACACTGAGCTTTCCTTTAATATTTTGTTTTCTTCACAGCAGCTCCATCATTGCCACATTTCTACCTTTCTGCTTAATACGTCAATGGTGCAATGTCCAGAATTTGCTTCCATGTGAGGTTAGCAAAAATGTAGATCAAGGGCCCAAAGGGGGTGGCCTGCACTGGTTACTGAGCAGGAGACTCTCCTGCATTAACCTCAGATAGGCACGCCTGGACTCCCCTTCAGGAAGCAGCTCTCTGTCCCTCAGCATGACACTGCCACCACCGGGTTCTGCAGTGGGAGGCTGTGTCTAGCGGTGTGTCCAGAGCCCTTGTCGTCCGGGTGACAGGTTTAACATGTTCCGGTTCCGTCTTTTCCAGGAGGACGGTGAGCGGGAGCGTCAGCGGCAGCAGTTATACGGGTTCCAGCTCCAGGTCCAGATCCTCGTCCAACTCGCTGTCAGCCTCGCCCTCCAGGTCTCGCTCGCACACCGGCTCCAGGAAATCCAGGTAGGCTGGAGTCGGGGACAGAAAGGTGACATGGATGACTGTGACTCGGGCATGTCATCAGAGCATGAGTAGACTGCTGCAAACCAGGTTTATTGTTTCAAAACATCCCTGTTAACCAATCACAGTCCTCCTTCATAGAACATCTGCTACTTTCCACATTATTTATTAGCCTGTTTTAATCTCTCTTCTATTTCTGACCTTTTTGATCAACTTTATCATTTCTAACATTTTTCCTCCTATTTGGATGCATCATGTTTTTAAAGCATTTATCCTCAGTCTGTGTTTAAGCAGCCATTGACACCCCCCCATACTGATGCTTTATTTTTTTGTCTTTCATTTGCTGCTTTTGTTGGGAATTTCTCCAGGAAATCCAGGTGAGATGATCTGCTGAAGGTAGTTTCCTGCTGTTGGCAGCTGGACGCTCATCACAGTTCGTCTTTGGTTTCAGGTCACTGAGCGTCAGCAGCGTGTCCTCGGTGTCCTCTGCATCATCCAGCAGCAGCTCGGTGCGCAGCGCCGACTCTGACGACATGTACGCCGACCTGGCCAGCCCGGTGTCATCTGCAAGCTCTCGCTCGCCAACGCCAAATCAGCCTCGCAGAGAGCGGGGTCCCCCGCGGGAACGGTCCCCACCGGGTCGGGAGAAGATCAGGGGTCAGTGTGGCCCAGAGCCGCTTTAGCTAACAGACCTGAGAGCCTGTCTGAAAGTAGAGCAGCTTAGCTTAGCATTTCTCATCAACAGTAAAACAGGAAAACAAGCTCAGGTAAAACAAGCTAGAAATGAAAAGCCAGGAGTTTTTTTTTTTATTCAGCATCTGTCAAGCGTTAAAAAACGCTGCTTAGACAGTTCCCCCTCTGTAAGCGGACAAAGGAGACATCACTTCAACACACAAGGATGCTTTAGGGTTTAAACTGAAGGCTGTGTGATGGAGGGAAGCCTTACAGACAAGTTATTAGCAGTCCATTTAACTGGAATTCGAATTTTAAGCAAACTTAAAAGTTCGTATAAAGGAAATGCAAATTTGCTGCGTTTTGAATTAACAAGCACAACAAAGCGTAATGTCTTCCACATGATGTTGGCATACATGGCTGTAGCAAACAGGAACTAGAGGCTGACACTGAGCAGAGATCAGTGACGGGGGAAAGCTTTGATGAATGTGCTGCTATAGCTGTCGTTACCATGTCAGCCAGCGATGGCGGCGCTGCTTCCTGTCATGTTTACATGTTGAACAGGAACATCCAGGAAGACGCAGGCGGCAGAACCAGTCGATCAGTCATGAGTGTAAAGGATTTCTGCATCAGAGCTGATTTGAAAAACGTGTTTCCATCTCCTGTTTTATGCATCAACTCGTTTCTACAAATGTTAAATAAAATAAAAAACTTAGGCGAGCTTGAAAACGTTTTTGTTAACTTTAGGGAGTTGATTAGAATATTGCCGTTTCCATCAAACTTCACTGATGCGAAACTTTAAGGGACAGCTTCTACAAACGCAGCTATAGTTAACCTGAACATTTTAAACCCTCACAGATCAGAATTCTGTTTGGAACAAATTACCTTGAAATTTTAGTTTAAATTATGTCAATCAAAAACCAGGTTTCATGTTTTCTCGCCTCGCAGAAAGGCCGTCAAAGAAAGAGGAACATTTCAGGGACGATCGCAGGAAGGTTGACCCTTCCGGAGGTCCGCCTAGAGGAAGCAACGCCATCCCTCGATCAGGACCCAGCAACAGGGGGGGGCATCCTGCTCATCCTCGCCCCGGCACCATGGGGCCCCCTGGAAGCTACGGAGGTTCAGGCTCTCACAAAGACATCAAGCTGACCCTCCTCAACAAGGTGACTTCCTCTTGCTCTCCTCCCCCTCAGTGCTGTGTTAGCTGGAATCAGATATACAGTGTTTAACGTTCTCTGGAAGGGGGATTTTTTTTCCCCTTTCTTTAAGAAACAGTCGTCATAGCAACACCATCAATAGCACTGGTATGATGACGAGTCTTTTGCGGCTCACCAGAAGGCAATCAAAGTTTGATGATAGGATCAGATCTGTTGTGTTCTGGTTGTCCAAACCGCTCGTAGCGGCTGAGGTCAAATTTTACATTTTTTTTTTGTTAGATTTCTGGTAAAACATATTAAATATGTTAATGTAGGTTTGTCTCAAGCCCTAGCTTCGGCTTTCAGTGTTGTTGTTTTTGGGAAATACGCCACCCGCATTGCCTACTGATTATCATCGGAGAGAAAGGAGGTACCAGACACGCTTCTGTCAATAAGGGTAGTGAGCTACATGGCATGTACCCACCATCAGTGTGGCTGAATGACTGAATGTAAAGCACCTTGGTCAAGTCCTCTGACCTGAAAAGGTGCTCTATACAGTAGCAGCAGCCATTCTAAATGGCGCTTCCCAGTTAAAGGAATAGTACACCCAAAACATGATTAGCCTTCATTTTCTACTCACCCCCATGCTGAACAACACTCTGGAGTACTTTTTTGATATCTCAAATGCATCTGGAGATCTGGGAGGCTTCTTGCTCTGCTGACATTCAAATAATGGAGGTCTATGGTGACCGAGACAGAAAGGTCCATAAAAGTCCACAAAAAACGTGTCAATATTCCTCCATACTGCTCGTCCAATGTATTCCAAGTGTCCTGAGTGGGTAGCGTCCAGAATTTACTCGAAACGAAGTCATTTAGAATGTTTTTAGAGCATAAACAGTAGTGTATAGGATTTCCTGAAAGCACGCGCCTGCGAGTTCACGACTCTACGGAAGCCGGCAGACCAAACCAGATGAAAGTGCGCATTCAGCGTCTGCTCTGCCGATAATGCAAGCGTAGAAGAAGAAATGTGCTGTTTACCTGTGCAAAGAAAGAAACAACGAAAGAAAAATGTCTGAGGACTTCAGTGTTGAGGAAGAGCATGAGTTCTTTGCTGAGCTGAATGCGCACTTTCATCTGGTTTGGTCTGCCGCGGTTTCCGTAGACTCGTGAACGCGCTTTCAGGAAATCCTATACACTACTGGTTATGCTCTAAAAACATTCTAAATGACTTCGTTTCGAGTAAATTCTGGATGCTACCCACTCAGGACACTTGGAATACATTGGACAAGCAGTATGGAGGAATATTGACACGTTTTTTGTGGACTTTTATGGACCTTTCTGTCTCGGCACAATAGACCTCCATTATTTGAATGTCAGCAGACAGCAAGAAGCCTCCCAGATCTCCAGATGCATTTGAGATATCAAAAAAGTACTCCAGAGTGTTGTTCAGCATGGGGGTGAGTAGAAAATTAAGGCTAATCATGTTTTGGGTGTACTATTCCTTTAAAAGGCAGCCGAATGGCAGCAAAATCCCTTCCAACTTTCAGCCACTGACCTTCTCCTGGGTGTGCATATTTTTTTTTACTCTGACTCCACCCTTTCACTGAATTATATTAGAGTCTGACCATGAGATGACGCTTCTCTTTAGATCCTAATGTCCCCAAATCATGACAGAATTTTTTTTTTTTGGCTACGTTCACACTGCAGCCTCAAGTGACCCAAATCCGATTTTTTTTTTTTTTTTTTTTTTTGGCCCATATGCGACCTGTATCCGATCTTTTAATGGCTGTCTGAACAACACAGATGCGATTTTTTCCAATGCGACCCAGGCCACTTGGCTATGTGGTCCTGAATCCAATAAGAATCTGATCTTTTCAAATGCGACCCGTGTCTGAACAGCCAGCTCGCATTCATTCGACCTTCCAGTTTAACGTTAATGAAGTATTTTTAAACAAGTCCAGCCTTCTCTGAAATATTTCCTCTGCTTTAAACAATAGGGATAAAATGTTTGAAGTCGTAGGGAAATCATATTTAAATGTCAAATCATTCTGCCTGAAACATGTATATAAATTTACTCTTTATCAGATGATATTGTCCAAAATGTTGATATTGACGAAAATGTCTATTTAAAAAAAAATACTGTCTTAAAATCTTTTCATCAAGCATCTTGATTCATATGTCGCAGCTAATATACGCAACGGTTGAAATTAGCATTTGGCAACATGGCAGCACTCTGCTGACATCAGGTTTTCACACCAAATCCAAAAAGGTACAGACAACAGCCTTAGATCTGAAACACGCTGCGCTGTTCCTGAAGGGGGAGGAACTTCAGAGTTAATGTGACGTTTGTTTGAAGCCAACAGTTCACTTAAAAGGCGTTTAAAAGACATCATGGAAGAACCCCCAACAGCTGTGAAGCAGTGAGGTGGAGGGTTCTGGATCTGGGCTTGTCTGGGCCGACCAAACGTCCCTGTTCTGGACAGGCTGGATGACATGCAGAACCTGAAGCAACGGAGAAGAGAATACAAGTGGAGTCGTGACATAACGGGGTGCTGCTGTGGTCAGCAGTGATCAGGAGAGATTCAAAGGAAACCAGAGGGCAGAAATACTAACAGGATAATTTCAAAAAAGGAAAACTGGTAAAGTTCTGCCTGCTGCATCAATAAGGAATCATTCAGTTTATTTCTGCAGCGGCGATTCGCAGCACGTCATCTCAGCACCGATGGTTAAAGTTAGAAGGTTTAGACCTCGGTCTAATGAGTTTAGCAATGACTTCACGGTTGGTGGCTTTCTTGGCAGCTATCGTCGGACGTGGCGCTTGTGTTCCAGGAAATGCTGAACATCTGCACCACCTGTCCGTCTGTCTCCTCCTGCTCTGGGTCCGCATCCAGAACCTGCCCAGCAGACCGGCAGCTCAGAGACTGGTTCTGCTGCAGGTCTGGTTGATGGACAAGATCCATTCTTATTTGTCTCTGATTCTGTCCTTTTCCTTCTTTCTGTTTTTTTCTCAGCATCAGGGAGAGAGAGGCAGCAGGAAGAGGTACCTGCCCTCAGATAAGGACCGGCCCGGTTCTCCAGCCAGCAAGAGGATGGCCATGTCCCCAGACCGAGGTGAGTGGACCATCATCATCCGCTCTGAGGAACCAGCATCTGGATCAGCCCTCCACTGGTTTCCATCTGATCGATCCTTACCTGCTCACACTGGAAACTAGTTTGGGAAAAGTTCTCCATAATTTAACCTTTTAATCATCTGAAAATATACCTGTTCCTCTGGTTCTGAGAAGAAGCTGTTTTGATGATGAATAAAGACTAAAGGGAATAGAGCAGGAGGTTCTGGAGGGCCAAAAGGTTCTGGTTCTGTCAGGTTGGACCTGCAGGTGATTATTAATGTTGGAAGATGAAGATGGAGATAAACATGGTGGACATTTGTTTTCCTTCCAGATGATTTCAGGATGCAGACTAGGGCTGCAACAACGAATCGATAAAATCGATAAAAATCGACTTTTAAAAGCGTTGGCAACGAATTTCATCATCGATTAGTTGTGTCGCGTGATTAATGCGTCATCCGCCGCCGTCGTCATTGCCGTGGGGCGCCTCCCCCATCCCAACCCTGTTCTCCCGCGGCGCTCCCGCAGGAGTCCCTCTCAGCGCTGTAGTCAGAGCCGCAGGATTGCAAATGAAGCGCGCATGCGCCGGGATTGACGGCGCAAATTGATCACAATAATAAAATAGCCTGCGCTTTGTAAAGTGAAAAAAGTCGTAACATGCAACTTTTGTAAAAACAAATGAACATGGCACAGAAGCACCACTGTTATGATGCAGCACCTGAAAAGAAAACATGCTGGATCCTTGGATGGCAGTGAAGAGAGCTGATCAGCAGGATGAGCGACCATGTTTGTTTGGTTTTAAAGTGGGGAAACGTAACGTTAGTTTCTCAGGTAGCTCATCTGATGCTTTCCTTACCGTGTTAGTAGGTTACAGACAGTGATAAGGTTGGCTACTTATTTTACTTTTAATTTCATTTGAATTAGCTTAAGCAGCGTTTATATTTTCTTTATAAATAAATTAACTTGCAAATTATGAGGGCAAGGCTTTTAAAGTTTAAATCTTCTGGCAAAGATAAAGAAAAGAAGATCCTGCAATTTATGGAAGTAAAGCAGAATAAAATCCAGCAAGATCAGTAATATGTCAATTAATTATCTGCCACATTCCCATGTAAATATGTCTTTGGAGGATGTGTTTTATTAGCATCCCTAGTTCTCTCATTTTTATTCCAAATAAAATTTATAATTTGAATCACAGGGCTATTTTTATCTCTATGGTTCAGTATTTTCTCAAGTAGCAACTTTAACTGCTATACTTTCCTGTCTTAAAAGGCAGAACTCTTCTAGTCTAAAAAAAACTCATTTGTTGAAATGGGGGGACCTATTGTTTGAACCCCTTAGGGGCTTTTAAAAACAAAACTACCTGTCTTTTTTGCGCTTTATGAAACAAAGTAGCCTATATTTTGTGGATGTACAGCTACATTTCTCATGTAAGTTTGCGTAGTTTTAACACAAACATTTATTTTTCATATTGCACCAGTACAGTTAATGAGCAACCTGTACTTGTGTGCTTGTTTGTTCTGTCTAAAATGTTTATTTTGGAATAAAGAGGTTAATATAAAAAATATTTTTTGTCCGATTCATCGATTAATCGAAAAAATAATCGGCCGATTCATCGATTTTTAAAATAATCGTTAGTTGCAGCCCTAATGCAGACTGATCTCTGTTCTGCTTTTCTGTTTGCTGTCTTTTCTATCTGCTGTAGATCTGCTCTCTTTCAGCCACAAATGATTGAAAGTTTAAAGTTTCTGGCTCTTTAAAGGCGTTCATCAATCTTTCATCTATTTTCCAGGCCGTGATAAAAGGAACCCTGGCCGACCTCCCATGTCCCCCCAGATGGAGCGGCCCAGAGGGCAAGGGCCGCGCCCCCCCCTCTCACAGGGAGACAGGTTGGTGCTGTTTGTCTGCACGCGTCAATTCTGGAATTTCTTCTGTTATCTGTTCATCTGTGCGGCGGAGTAGAGCAGTGCAGGAATTTACATGAACGCATTAGCTTAGCAGAAATGAGGAACGGCAGCAAAAAGTGGAACCAAGTGGACCTCCCTGCAGAGCCTGAAATATTTAGAGATCTCTGCAGCAGAATGCCCCAGCATTAAACAGATCCGGTTTTAAACAACCGTTCCTTTCAACGCCAGAGAAATGGCCGAAACTGACCCGCCATCAGGCAAGGAGTAGTTTCTACGCTGAGGAGGAGGAGGCATTACAGTCTGTTTTTAAAAACGTGGGCCCGGTTCACAGGAAGATCTGCTGCTGAATATGTTGTCTATGTTCACACAGCAAGCGCTTCCAGCAGCAGGAGGAGCGGGTTTACATGTTCATGAATTGTATCAACATGCATCGAAATGTGAGGAGTGGCGGTCCTAGTGGTGTATTTCAAGCCCCACTCCAACACACTGCTACTCTTGTTCTCTGAGCAAAGATCCTTAACCCCACTCTGCTCCCTGGGCGCTCCATGATGGCAGCCCACTAGGGGTGGAACGGTTCACAACATCCACAGTTCGGTTCGGTTCACGGTTTCATGGTCACGGTTTTTGGTTCATTGTTAGCCTGACATGTTGGTCGTGTTGCTGTTAGCATAAACAAAACGTGTTGCACAATGCTTGCACACTGTTGCACTTTTATCCACAACTTTCTTTCCGTTGTCATCGTAGGTCACTCTAAATGCAAAGTGGTCCCATACAGTAGACCTATAAAGTGCTGCTGGCGCGTCTTCCAACTCCTGTTCTTTCCCACTCGCCATACCCACACAATTCTCCACAACTGATTTTTTTTCTGCTACACCCGGCTACGCTGCTTCGCTTCTTCTTCTTCTTGTTTACTACTGGTGGTTGGCTTTGGTCGCAGTACCGCCACCTTCTGCTCTGGAGTGTAAACGCTTGACCTATGAGAAAAAGGAGCAGCGCATGAACCGAACGAAACACAGACGAATCGAACAGAGACAGTCGAATAAACCGTTTCCATCCCTACAGCTCACTGCTCCCCAAGGGGATGGGTTGAATAGGTACATTTCTCCAATGTGAGATCAATAAAGTTTAATTATTACTAAAAGGTCCTGCATGGTGTTTCGGTCAGAAGGCGTATCGCATCTTGACACACCTGAGCCGCCGAAGCAGCCCCTTATGATCTTCTGAGCATCTTAGGCGTGTGATGCCCTTCATAAGCAACAGATATACAAGCATTAAAAATCAAGCAGCAGACTTTTTATTTTTTGTTTTTTTTTTGCTGCTGAAATCTCGTTGGGTTGGAAGTCCTGATGGCGTTCCACTGGCTGTAGAGTCCAGCGCTTGACTCTCTGACCCACAGGGCCAAAAGTGGACATGATGCAGAGGTTGAGCATTGCTCTGCCTGTAGCTCTTCTTACAGGTTCTGAATGTTTCAGGTCCTGACTGATGATCACTGCACATATTCTCTTTCAATCCAGGATGGAGTCACAGCCAAACTGGAACAGATCTGTGGACGCTTTTTCATGTGTGCAACAAAATTAGCAGCAATGGAGTTTGGAGATGCAATCTACTCCTTAAATCTATCTTTGGTCTCTTCTAATTTAACAATAATAATAATAATAATTCAAGTTTATTGTCATTCCGTGTGTTGCAGGCTATGAAGCAAATCTTTATGCATAGAAAAGTTTACATTTATTGCTTAAATGTATTTATTATACACATTTTTACAGTATTTGAAAAGATAATGAATGTTTGTGTGACCTCCATTTGCATATTTTTTGAAAAAGCTCCAAGGAGCTGCAAGGGGGGCATTAAAGAGAGAACTACAGACAATTAACTTGAAAAATACACGTCAAATACTAAAATTTAAAAATGTTCAGTAAGATACTGGAAAACCTTTCATTAATAAACTACTATTAAAACTGCCATCAGAGGATCCTACTGCAGATGTTTTGATTATAGACGCTACACTATAGGGGCTATTTCTCATGATCCCACCTGAGACAAAGGCAATAATCATGAGTGTAGAAAATCAGTGGAGCAGTATCGCAGGTGGGGATGAGTTTTATACGCTGCACATCGGTCTCAGGTCGGTGCCACATCAAACATTTTACCCCTTTAACGCTGTTTTTGCTCAACCTGCCTGAACGATTTATGATTGATGCTTCGTAGAATAAATATTCGAGGGACTTCCTCTGTGATGTCACTTCTGGTGAGTCTTGGACAACTGTCAGCATCTGGTAAAGAGGTCAACAAGGTTTCAGACTGGTTCTATTGAGCGGTTGTTTCTTTATTAGTTATATTTATATCTTCTAAATTCTCACAGACGAAACATCTGGACTCACATTAACATATGATCTGACAAACGCAGATCCTCCTATTATTAGATCAGACTTCATGTTCCTTTAAACCTTGGTTTTATGTGTTTATCGATCGTTGGTGCAGCAGGTTCTGTTGACTCATGAAGGTGTTTAACCACCGGCAGGCATTGTGAAAAGGGTCTGAGGCTTGTCGTGAACATTTTCACGTCTGCATGCGTCATTTAGACAAGTGACACAAGTGACTCAGACTTTGGAAAACTGCATTGTGGAGCCAGAACACGTTTGTGGAGAGGTGACAGATTTCATCTATAGATGACGGAGAACATGTCCCTCCATTGTTCATGGTTGCACGGCAACAGAGAGCTCCCAGGTTTCTGCTCAGATCAGTTTATGTTAAAGACGAACAGTTTCAAAAAGGTGTGAAGGTTGTTTGTTTCCCTGATGAGGCGTGTCCGCCACGCATCACAGGACGGCAGAACGTGATCAGCAGCGTTGAGCGGAGATCAAAGATCTGCTGAAGCACAGGGACCAACCCCGATTCGTAGAACTATGGACACAGAGCATTGAGAACTACAGCCGCAGAGCTTTTAGAACTATAGATGCAGAGCGTTTAGAACTATACATGCAGAGCGTTTAGAACTATAGATGCAGAGCGTCTAGAGCTATAGATGCAGAGCTTTTAGAACTATAGATGCAGAGCGTCTAGAACTATAGATGCAGAGCGTCTAGAACTATAGATGCAGAGCGTCTAGAGCTATAGATGCAGAGTTTTTAGAACTATAGATGCAGAGCTTTTAAAACTATAGATGCACAGCGTCTAGAACTATAGATGCAGAGCTTTTAGAACTAGAGACGTAGAACTTTTAGAACTATAGATGTAGAGCGTCTAGAACTATAGGCACAGAGCTTTTAGAACTATAGACGCAGAGCTTTTAGAACTAGAGACACAGAGCTTTTAGAACTATAGAAGCAGAGCTTTTAGAACTATAGACGCAGAGATTTTAGAACTATAGACGCAGAACGTTTAGAACTAGAGACGCAGAGCTTTTAGAACTATAGACGCAGAGCGTTTAGAACTATAGATGCAGAGCGTTTAGAACTACAGACGCAGAGCGTTTAGGACTACAGACACGGGGCGTTTAGGACTACAGACACGGGGCGTTTAGGACTACAGACACGGGTCGTTTAGGACTACAGACACGGGTCGTTTAGGACTACAGACACGGGGCGTTTAGGACTACAGACACGGGGCGTTTAGGACTACAGACACGGGGCGTTTAGGACTACAGAAACGCAGCGTTTAGGACTACAGAAACGCAGCGTTTAGGACTACAGAAACACAGCGTTTAGGACTACAGACACGGGGCGTTTAGGACTACAGACACGGGGCGTTTAGGACTACAGACACGGGGCGTTTAGGACTACAGAAACGCAGCGTTTAGGACTACAGAAACGCAGCGTTTAGGACTACAGAAACACAGCGTTTAGGACTACAGACACGGGGCGTTTAGGACTACAGACACGGGGCGTTTAGGACTACAGACACGGGGCGTTTAGGACTACAGACACGGGGCGTTTAGGACTACAGACACGGGGCGTTTAGGACTACAGAAACGCAACGTTTAGGACTACAGAAACGCAACGTTTAGGACTACAGAAACGCAGCGTTTAGGACTACAGAAACGCAGCGTTTAGGACTACAGAAACGCAGCGTTTAGGACTACAGAAACGCAGCGTTTAGGACTACAGAAACGCAGCGTTTAGGACTACAGAAACGCAGCGTTTAGGACTACAGAAACGCAACGTTTAGGACTACAGAAACGCAGCGTTTAGGACTACAGAAACGCAGCGTTTAGGACTACAGAAACGCAGCGTTTAGGACTACAGAAACGCAGCGTTTAGGACTACAGAAACGCAGCGTTTAGGACTACAGAAACGCAGCGTTTAGGACTACAGAAACGCAGCGTTTAGGACTACAGAAACGCAGCGTTTAGGACTACAGAAACGCAGCGTTTAGGACTACAGAAACGCAGCGTTTAGGACT
Organism: Cyprinodon tularosa; assembly: GCF_016077235.1. Lineage (NCBI taxonomy): Eukaryota > Metazoa > Chordata > Actinopteri > Cyprinodontiformes > Cyprinodontidae > Cyprinodon > Cyprinodon tularosa. The sequence continues at coordinate 248,029 of NW_024039514.1, read as the reverse complement.
ACAGAAACGCAGCGTTTAGGACTACAGAAACGCAGCGTTTAGGACTACAGAAACGCAGCGTTTAGGACTACAGAAACGCAACGTTTAGGACTACAGAAACGCAACGTTTAGGACTACAGAAACGCAGCGTTTAGGACTAAAGGCATGATGCCATTTTTTTGGCCTCGATACCCGGTTGCTGGCTGTGCAGTATCGACTGATACTATCTATTTGAAAATGATGTTTGTGTATATATGAAGACCTGGATACTACTTGGATGTAAAATAATGGCTTTGTCAAGCTGCTGCCTACCTTTGTGAAGCAGGAAAAAGACAAATAACAAGAGAATCCAGTACAACTTTTTATTGCTTACCTGGAATGGGTGACAATAGTTGAATAAACTTTTGCCTCTCAGAATGGTATCGGTGCCCTATTTGTTGGTACTCGCTAGGTGCTCGCCCCGCACGATACTGGTATCTGTGCAACACTATTTAGGACTACAGGTACAGAATGTTTAGAAGTACAGACGGGGTACATCAAGAACAGGGGTTGGCAACCCAAACTGCTCAAAGAGCCTAATTAGGCCCAAAAAACTCATCTGTCTAGAGCCGCAAAAATTTTAGTCTTATATAAGCCTTGTATGGCAACACTGGCTCTAAGCGTATAAGCCTGCAATAACAAATGGACTATGCAGGCTTGTATATATAAAAAGCATTAATGATTAAATGTTAATCTTTGATCAAATGTCACATCATGTGACTTATCTGCTGTACGATATTCAATGCTTGAAGTTTAAATTCCATGATTGCTCGAGGCGAGGGAGGAGCTGTGAGCGCTGTCACCGCGTTTAGATCACAGACGTTTGTATGTATTAAGTTTTGTTGCATCTGATTTGTGGTGTTATATTTATTTTGAGGATTTAGGGAAAAAATGGAAAAAAATTCACATCCCTACATCAGAGCGCTACCTGTTCGATCTGTGGACTTTTTTTTAATGTGTGCAACAAAACTAGCAGCAGCAGTGGAGTTTGGAGATGCAATCTACTCCCTAAATCTGTCTTTGCTCTCTTCTAATTTATCAAGGACTTCTGCAATCGCACTTTTTCTCTCACTCCCAACTTGGTGGTCGGCTGTATATTTATCATACCTAAATATGAAATGCTTTTCCAAATTATGCTTTTTATTACTTGACAACTTCTCATTACAAAGCAAACATGCAGGCAATCCTTCCGCATTAATAATGAAAGCCAATGATTCGCTCCATTCTTCTTTGAATCCTCTGTTCTGATCAGCTATCTTCCTTTTTTTCCCTTTGGGATCCATGGTCCGACGTACACCCGCCGCCACCTGCCTGGCACCACGCCGCTCCTGAAACGTGGGAAGCAAATCTTCATTGACAGAAATGTTTACATTTTTTGCTTAAATTTATTTATTATACACATTTTTACAGCATTGGAAAAGATAAGGAATGTTTGTTTGACCTCCATTTTCATACATTTTTAAAAAGCTCCAAGGAGCCGCAAGGGGGGCATTAAAGAGAGAACTACAGACTATTAACTTGAAAAATACACGTCAAATCCTAAAATTTAAAATTGTTCAGTAGAATACTGGAAAACCTTTCATTAATATACTACTATTAAAGCTGCGATCAGAGGAGGACATGATTGGTTTGAAAAAATAACAAAATAAAGATTTAAAATACAAACATTAGATTATTGACAAACAATCCAGCAGCTGCTTCCTCTGGAGAACTTCAACCAATCACATGGTTCCCTTGATAGAGAACTTGAATCAGTTTCATATTGGATCACCATGACTAGGCATTGAATCGTTGTGGACTTCTGTCCTGTTCCTACGGAAACAATGAACTTAAAATAATCTGATAACTCATTATTATGCATTAAAGGAATAGTACACCCAAAACATGATTAGCCTTCATTTTCTACTCACCCCCATGCTGAACAACACTCTGGAGTACTTTTTGGATATCTCAAATGCATCTGGAGATCTGGGAGGCTTCTTGCTGTCTGCTGACATTCAAATAATGGAGGTCTATGGTGACCGAGGTAGAAAGGTCCATAAAAGTCCACAAAAAACGTGTCAATATTCCTCCATACTGCTCGTCCAATGTATTCCAAGTGTCCTGAGTGGGTAGCGTCCAGAATTTACTCGAAACGAAGTCATTTAGAATGTTTTTAGAGCATAAACAGTAGTGTATAGGATTTCCTAAAAGCGCGTTCACGAGCCTACGGAAACCGGCAGACCAAACCAGATGAAAGTGCGCATTCAGCGTCTGCTCTGCTGATAATGCAAGCGTAGAAGAAATGTGCTGTTTACCTGTGCAAAGAAAGAAACAACGAAAGAAAAATGTCTGAGGACTTCAGTGTTGAGGAAGAGCATGAGTTCTTTGCCGAGCTGAATGCGCACTTTCATCTGGTTTGGTCTGCCGCGGTTTCCGTAGACTCGTGAACTCGCAGGCGCATGCTTTTAGGAAATCCTATACACTACTGTTTATGCTCTAAAAACATTCTAAATGACTTCGTTTCGAGTAAATTCTGGATGCTACCCACTCAGGACACTTGGAATACATTGGACGAGCAGTATGGAGGAATATTGACACGTTTTTTGTGGACTTTTATGGACCTTTCTGCCTCGGGCGCCATAGACCTCCATTATTTGAATGTCAGCAGACAGCAAGAAGCCTCCCAGATCTCCAGATGCATTTGAGATATCAAAAAAGTACTCCAGAGTGTTGTTCAGCATGGGGGTGAGTAGAAAATGAAGGCTAATCATGTTTTGGGTGTACTATTCCTTTAATCAGAATGTTAAAACTTGGATACTGAAAGGCTGTTTTAGATTTACACTCTGTTCACAATGAATGTGTTTTAAGAATCAAAATGGCATCAAATGCTGTGAATTGGAGGTTTCAACAGGGGGTCCGCGACCCCTTGGGGGTCTGTGGAGGTACTGCATGGGGGTCGCAAAAGTTTTGGTTGACTTTTTGTATACAACCCCCCCTAATTGAAATGTCTTTAAATCCACATTAACATGAATTGAACAGACTGTAGTAAACAGATAAATGGAGGCAGAAGATGTCTTTCAGTCATCAATGCAGACATTCAGCGACACACAGGAGCTCTTTCAAACTGGGCACCGTTTCATTCACAACACCTGTCCCATCAACCAGGAATCAGAAATACTTTAATAATCCCAGGGAGGAATTACTTTAGGTACATTACTCCATATGTAACAGAGTGACTATAGGACCAGTTTGATTTAACACAATTTCATGCAGTATATGTAATTGGGGGTCTGTGGGCCTGGAAAACATTGAAGACCCCTGCTGTGGATAATGGAACCTTGTTGCTGGGCGCTCCAGTGGTTGAGTTGGCTGTGCAGGCTGGTCATAAAGTTGGGCTTTTCTTTGTACCGTGTTGGCTGTTTTATTTTTCATTTTTTATTATTGTTTTTTCATTTTGTTATTCAATCTGACCCAGCCAAATGTTGGGATAATGTTTCAGTTGATGGGGCAGAAAAAAGGTAAAAATCGGCACAGATTGGGATCTGCTCAGCCTGTAATGAAAAAGCCTCTATGCACTGCAGTCAGTGTGATGGAAAAATATTGCATCACATATATTTTCAATCCAATATTGGATTGAAAAAGTCTGATGCCACCGGGTTTACCTGGACTGCATTCTGACTGCTCTGCAGGAGCAGAGATCACGGCTTCCGTATAGTGTATGCCTCCTTGGCAGCTCCTAGATCAGCTTCTCTGATTGGTTGAAGTTTTGCCTCCAGCTGCAAAGAGTAGAGATTTTCCAGCTTTAGCGCTGGACACTCTCGAGGTGCTAAACTCACTTTAAGCCAAAGTCAGTTGAATCCTGCCAAGGTGCGTCCACCTTTGTCTTTGCATTCACACCTGATGCCCTTGATGTTTGGGGTGAAGAAGCAACAGGTGTAAATCCTCCACTGGAAACATTGAATCAGAAAATCACCTCCTTTAGACAAAATAGAGAAGAAACTTTCAGGCACAATGCAGAAAGTTTTCAGTCAAATGGACAAATAAAAACACCTGAATATTTAAAGGATTGAAAGCAGTTTGGCATTAATACAGAAAGTCCAATCAAAATCTCACACCAATGCTGCTTATATCAAATAATGTGAAGCAAACATTTAGAAAAATGCAGGCTCCATTTAATCAACCTTCACAAATGATTAAATCCAAGCTGCCTGAGAGCCTGATTGATTGGACCCTCGCCCTGCCTGAGAGTCCCTCTGATTGGTTGGTTCAGACGGAGCAGCGAACCACTGCAGATTACAGGGAGGAAGAGGAAGAGCTGGATTCTTATTTTCACAGATTATCAGCTTCATGTCAGGACACATTTTTAAATCGTATATTAAAACTAGGGCCTACACTATAAAACATTAACTTTGATTATTTAATTCAATGAATGTTCTATTCACTTTATTTATATAGTGTTATTCACAATACATGATCTAAAATAACAATACAGAGATAATTCAACCAGAATATACCGTCAGATTGGTTCTAAGTTTTCTATCTAAGGGAAACCAGCTGTTTGCATCCACTCATGCAGTCCCTCTCTCCAAGCATGCTTGTAGCGACAGTGGAGAGGAAAACTCAGTTTGAGCAGGGAGAAACCTCCAGCAGAACCAGGATCAGTGTGAGCGGCCATCTGCCGAGGTCCACTGGGGTTCCAGGAGACAGAAGCAGAGATACAGAGAGTAGAGATACAGATCCTTCGCTCCCCATCCTGGAAGGTTTTTAAATTGAAAAGGATTCCTGGATGGGAAGCGAAACGTCTTCACACTTGGAAACGAAGGCGTCCCACCTTTAATTAAAACATGTTTAGATACGTCGAGCAGCGGTCTGCTGTCTGGTGGAGCTCTGCGGCGCCGTGTTTAGGCCTCAGAAGCGCCGTTGGCTTCATGCTGCCGATTAGCTTGGTGGCGTATAGATATACAATTATAGATCTGTGTGTAAAGGTTTGCTGGGACGATCATAGACTGTTCTGGAGGGTGGTTCTGGTGTTCAGAGTCGCAGCTTGGCACTAACGCTTGACCTCTAACCTCTTTTCCAGAAAACGCCCTCTGTCTCCTCCTTCAAAGTCATCTGGGAAAGGCCCCGCTGCGCCGTCCAGCAAGCCGGCCTCCCTTGCCTCGGCCCCGCCGGCTGGTTCTGGTTCCGGTTCCGGCAAAGCAAGCAGCACTCTTTCCCGTCGCGAGGAGCTGCTGAAGCAGCTTAAGGCCGTGGAGGACGCCATCGCCAGGAAGCGAGCAAAGATCCCCACCAAATAAGGAGGAGGCGGAGCTTCTGCTCTGGTTCTCCCAGCTGACCCGCTGGCCTCAGCCCCAGCCTGAGGAACCAAACGTGGACCAGAACTTTAGGGGAGCTGCTCTGCGCATCTCTGTTCCTCTTCATCACTCTTTTCTCTGGTTTTTTTTCAACGCTCTGCAGCTTTTCCTTCTCAGAAGCTCATCGGATGATTTCCTGTTTGAATAAAGATCAAAAGGATGTGAAGTTTTGTTTTTTTATAATCTTCCAGAGTGATAAAACAGTTTCTTTATTTGGTGTCACTTTTAGCTGCAGGTGAAACAGAGATGTGTAGAGATGAACGTTGTCTTGCTTTGTCACAAAAGACTTTAAATAAACTATTTTAAGAAACAGAAGCTCTCTGACTGTTTCCTTCCTGGAGGAAGAGGATGAGGAGGAAAGTGTGTCTAATTGGCCGGCTAGCTCTACTTCTGCTCGCTCATCCATGCAGTCTTTGGTTCTTCATCCAGCGCCGCCTGCTGCTGCGATGTCACTTCCTGTTTCAGGCCTTTGGCTCCATCAGTGATGGCCTCCCAGAGCAGGAACCATTGAGGACCATTTTTTTTCCCACCAGTTGAACCAAACGGTGGTGATGTTCTGTAGAGTCACTCCATTGATGTGTTTTAGGGCAACGCCTCGCCTAAGACCTGCTTCCTGGTGTGACATCATGGGAAAATTGAGAACAGGAAGAGAAGCGGATCTCTGCAGTTCTGGCTCCTCGATACCTGAAGGCGCCATGTTCATAAGCAGCTGTGCCTCCGTGATATTCGGCAGATAAACTACTGGCTTGGTGGGAAAATGTTTCCGCAAAAGCATCCTGGGAAGCGGCTCCTCACCCCCATCATCCACAGAAAAATCACTTTCTGAAGCAACAGAAGCCAGACTCTGACATGCTGAGGAAGGCAGGAAGAAATCCCCGAAGCAATTCCTTATGAACCACAGAACAGGCTTAAAGTTGAAAGGCATGCTGACTTTCACTCAGTAAACTTTCAACTCCTTTCACTGATTGAGTGATGATGTGACTAGATTCATTGCTTTGAAACATTCAGCTGCTGGATTTCATCTCCACATCTAAACGAAGGTGTTTCTCCTTCCGTTCGCTGCTGTAGGACTTCCTTAATCCTGTCATACCAGTTCCCAGTCAGACTAACTCCATCTGAAATACAGCTCTGCTTTTTATTTAATTTAAATAAAATAAAAGGAGTCCAGCTCCGCTCTGTCCAGACTTATTTTATTTCCACCATAAGAGCTCCAGAGATGAGCGGTTTTAAATTTATGGCAGGAGAGGATCTTCTGGTTTTTCTGACACTTAAATTGTTTGCTAACTTTGAGACTCAAAAAAGGAGGCAATCACCATAGCAATTCACCATTTCTTTCCTATAATTCATCCTAAACCTATCCCTAAATTCCAGATTTTCAAATACATTTAAAAATGTTTGGCTCATATTTCTGTTTTTTCAACATCAGAAATGTAATTTAATAACTAATTTAAAAGCTGAAATAAACAAAATCATTTCTGCTGATCTGATAACCACTTTAAAGATAAAAATCACTTCAAGTAGAATTCAAAGCATAGAGAAGGAAAATTTAGTGGAAGGAAAAGCTGTGAAACTGACAGGGCACCGAAGCCACAGGGATAACAGAATCTTTGTGAAGATTGAGAAGTTTTAGGTCCGATGTGACATTCCACAGCCTGTTTTAGTTTCAGGAGTTTCCACATCAGTATCTGGCCCCGCCCACATTCCTAAAAGATCTGTATTCTGGTTAAATGACCATGTTGATGCTGTGTTTTGTTGGCAGTTGTTCATGCAGACGGAGTCCGAACCAACCACAAAGTTCGTGTTCCGGATGGTAGGTGGGGGTACATTAAGTTAGCACGTATTTCTGCACCAAAGATGCTGTCAAATGTTGGTTCTCAATACTCATGAAGCATGGAAGCCAACAGGGAAACATTTCTAAAATATCTGCCATTATGTGGAACGAACTACATGGCTCTGCTTTTAGGATGAAAGCTGGACGGATCCAGATGTTTTCCCTGGTTCTACCTCCGCCGGCAGCTTTCTGATCCTCACTGAAAACCTCAGCAGTTTGTTACCAACAGAGGTCAGGTTATATCAAAATCATTCAAACTTCCTTTTCTTCTCCAAAAACCATTCATGTAAAAATCTGAGTTTTACTGAAGAGTTTGGAGGATTTCCTCGGCGCAGCTTTGCCTTTTTTAGAAACATAAGGATTGCATCACTAATATAATATACTTCCTGTTTTTCTAGCCAAAGCAGGAGAATGATGTCATTGTTTACACTGAGGTGATGTTACATGACCCAGCTTTTACGTTTACTTCCCTTTTTCACAGATTGACACTCTTAAGATTTTTGCATTCGGGAAGTAGATCATAGTTTCCCTCTGATATTATGTCATCTTTACGTTTTTTACATAAAAATCTGAATTATCTTTTTGCCAGCAATCAGAGAGCAAAGGACAAGTTCAGACTGACTTCTTTCAGTTCCGATGTAAAGATTTGTTTCTAATCATGAAAAGTATTTTGCAGGTGAATTCGGGCCTTTGTCCAAGAATCCTGAACGGATCAGGCGGCCCACTGCTGGTTGTCCATCCACATATTATTTGAGAGAACAGACTCTTTTGGTTAAAAGCTGATTGGAAAAAATAAAATAGATCTGCAGCTCAGTTTGATAGATTCCAGAGGCTCTGAGAATGAAACCAGAAAACTGTTCAGAAATCTGAAAAAACAGCATTTAGTGGATAATAAAAAAAGCTCCAAATGGTGACGACTCAGTAAGGTCTGAAGTGATGTGTTCTGTAGCAGAGAGATGCCCAGCAGGTTAAACAAGATCCAAACTTTAAAGAAATCAACCTGAAGAGGTTGATAATAAAGACATTAAAATTCCTCCAACCCAACCAGGAGTCCAGCTCCTCTCCGTCCAACTCCGTCTCTGTGCCATTGCTCCTCGCTGCACCGACTGAGGTCCTGTTTCCTGGAGCTGAAGAGGAAATGACCTTGAAACTAAGCAGAGGTTGACGTTAAGGATTTTAAATTTCACATTTCATTTGCCCAGAAACAATTTTTACTTGCCCAGTATAATGTTTGATAAATATAGTTCCTAATATTCATTTTTGTATATATATATCAATGAAACATGTTTGTTTTTTAAATGTTTTTTGTAATTCAGTGTTTTTTAAGATTCCAGGTTCCTGGTGTGTATCTGCATGCATCAGATAATGAACTCAAGCCTACATTACCGTGTTAACATGCTTTTCAATCCTTCCTGCACATTCTTTTCAAACTGAATGTTGCTTTAAACTGTTGTGTGCTTGGAAAAATATAAATCGTAATGTTAAAAATCTACGAAAAACTTGACAGGTTAAAAACTTAAAATGAATCACAAGGCAAAAGTCAATGTCACAGATTAATAACTTTTATTTTAGAGTCACACTATGTTTACACAAGATAATACTATTAATATATTGTGACTTTTCTAGAGAATCATTATAAATAGTTATTTTACACAGGGTTTCCACAGTCTTGCATCATTTCAGAATTCCCTGACTTTTAACTGACTCAGGATTAGTTTTCCCTGACAAAATAAATGCAGCAACAAGACAATAATAACAGCATAACAGGTCACCAATTTAACATGTTTAGCTCTATAACATTTAAATGCACCACTCCAATGTCTAAGAGAAAAAAATGTAATGAAAATTTTTTAATGTATGACCTGCATCACTGTACAGAAGACTGCCATATGATAGAGCTTTCTAGCTTGTTTGCCGTTTTGGTAACTACATCAAAATTATCGCTAGGTGGACAAAAATCACGCCATCTGGCGGAAAATCTCCCGGCTTTTTCAAATCACGTGTACAAAACAACAAAAATGGCGCTGACAAAGCTTCTGGGTCGTTTTCACCGAATGTCGGTGATTTTAAAGTAATTTTTTTTTGCGATCATTTCACTCGCCCGGTGGGTAAATGCAATGAAATTTGTACTCTCCCAGCAATAAAGACTACTTGCCCAGGGAGATGGTTAACATCGAGCCCTGCTAAGGATGTGTCCTTGGATGAGGTGCAGCAGAGACGTTCCTTTTCCTAATGGATGAACGATGAGGCATAGTTCAGTCATCCTGTTTAGCTCAGATCTGTTCTCAGAAACAGAGTGTCAGTCTGTGGGAGTGGGGGTCAAACTCAGAACCTCAGGATTCCAAGCTCTATGCCCTAACCGCTAGGCCGCCACTCCCCTCGGTTCGGTTGTGTCTGGAATGGTCCAGTTTAGTTGCATTATCTCGGTTACTCGGACCGTTCTCAGCACGGTTTCTATAGGCTAGTGTAAATGGGGTATTAGTGTAGATGTTTGGACCTCTGTCCAGATCTTTCCAGACTTAAACGTTTTAAAAACCATCAAGGATCTGTATTGTCTGGTTGACCTCTAGACCTCCATGGTGTTGCATCACCGCGACACGTGGGCAGAACTGAAAGTAAAGCCTGGTCCTAGAGTTTCATGATCTCTATCTCGGATTTGCATGTTTCCTTTCGCTGCAGTTTCAGATCTCCTTTTGGAAACAATCCAGAAACAGTTTTTAAATGCATTATTTGAATTGACAGGGACAACATTAATGAACATTTCTGTACATGTACCTGATTTAGACTCAACAGCTATTTTTCATCTGCTGCCCCTCGACAGATGTTAACAGTCACCCTAAAAACACGCCTTAAAGGAATAGTACACCCAAAACATGATTAGCCTTCATTTTCTACTCACCCCCATGCTGAACAACACTCTGGAGTACTTTTTTGATATCTCAAATGCATCTGGAGATCTGGGAGGCTTCTTGCTGTCTGCTGACATTCAAATAATGGAGGTCCATAGCGCCCGAGACAGAAAGGTCCATAAAAGTCCACAAAAAACGTGTCAATATTCCTCCATACTGCTCGTCCAATGTATTCCAAGTGTCCTGAGTGGGTAGCATCCAGAATTTACTCGAAACGAAGTCATTTAAAATGTTTTTAGAGCATAAACAGTAGTGTATAGGATTTCTTAAAAGCGCGTTCACGAGCCTACGGAAACCGCGGCAGACCAAACCAGATGAAGGTGGTGACTTGGCAAAGAACTCATGCTCTTCCTCAACACTGAAGTCCTCAGACATTTTTCTTTCGTTGTTTCTTTCTTTGCACAGGTAAACAGCACATTTCTTCTTCTACGCTTGCATTATCGGCGGAGCAGACGCTGAATGCGCACTTTCATCTGGTTTGGTCTGCCGCGGTTTCCGTAGACTCGTGAACGAGCTTTTAGGAAATCCTATACACTTTTATGGACCTTTCTGTCTTTTTTTATTTTATGTAAAATACATAAAATATAACATTCAAATACATGATGTAAAAACACAGGCAACAATTGGTTGACTTAATGCTGGATGATCATGAAGTCACAATAAAGATTTCCTCAATATTGGACTGATTGAGACCCAGACCCAAGGTCAAAGTTCAGCTTTAGGGCCAGAACTGCGCTCCACCAGTTCTGCAACAGAGACGCTGCGCTTTGACCTTCAACTGCTGTTGTGCAAATTCGATATATTAATTGCCCTCTCCAGTAGGGATGGTTAATATGTTATTTAATCAGATAATATTCAGCTGTAATACATTGTTTATGAACACACGCTCTACTGGCTGGAGTTAGAACAACAAATGAAAGTGTGAATCAAGCTCAAATGATGGTCAAACAGATAATCTGCTCATTTATGGAATAAATTCACCAAAACTTCCATCAAATTATATGTTTATTAACAAACAACCCTTGACTAAAACTAGTAAAACTAAACTTCTAAATACAAAGAAGAAGGAAAAACATGGTAGAAAACCATAATCAGTGAGATCACGCAATATGACAGTTTAGCAGAACCAAAGTTTATGTTGAAGAATTTGGGATGTGATCAAATTAGCTTTTAACTACTTTAGAGCAATTTGACTGTTTTCAAAACCAATTAACGATAAAGATCCATTAGATGAAGAAACATTATTTGGCCAAATAATGCTTATTTCAGTTTATTTCTATAGCGCCCAAGGCACTTTACAGAAACAAGTCAACCAGATCATACAGTCGGATTAATTCAAAGTTTTATATCTAAGCAAAACCAGTTGATTTCATCGACTCATTGACTCTTCAGCAATCCCTTAGACCAAACATGCTTATAGGGACAGTGGAGAGGAAAAACTCCCTTTTAATAAGAAGCAGACATCCAAACTGAAGCAGAGATACAAAAGGCAACTGTAAAAGGCAGTCCCCTCAAGAAAATGCTTCTTAGTCTTCCTTGGGTGAGCTAGCAGCAAGCAGACATGAGGATGCCCATTAAATGAATTTTGGTGATGCGTATGAACACATGAAAGTTAATGTTGTATCAGTGTTTAAACTCTTTGTGAAATAAAGCTTGTTTTAGCGTTACAAACAACAGCTCCACATGTTAAAGCAGCCATACTGTACCATAGTACCATGTGTTTGTCTTTACTCAAACGTAAACACATGAAATGATCAAAAATCATCCAAAGAGATATTGTTTAACTGGAGAATCCATCCCTTACTGTGACAGACCTGCAAATCCATTTGGAAGGTTTGAGTTTTCCTCCAGCACTTATCAGTGTAGCAGCAGGCCGCACACATCAATGGAACTTTTGTTCCACATCCCACTCATCAGGGGAAGGGCTTCCTTGTCCATAAGGCTCCCACCTACAGTCAACATATGAATGTTCAGAAAACTCAGAGAGAAATTATGCAAAAGGTCTGTTTTGCAGTAACCATCTTGACTAAGCCTTGGTGTGTCTGGAGTCCATAATGGCTTTGAAACGTTGAGAAAACTGCACCTTCTGCCCCAGTGAATATGTTAAGATGAAACATTGGTCCTCAATGTCCAAAATTCTTATCATGGTTTATGGCCCAACACTGCTCTGGTTTGACTGAGCAGATCCTTTTTCACATACGGGTCTGAGCAGGACTTTACATCTGGAAGTGGGTGTGGATGTTCAGAACTCCCTTTTTTCCAAAGATCTTCATTTTTAGTTTTTGCTCTCAGGATTTTCCCAGAAAGCCTGCAGTCCTGCTGCCGATAAATGGACGCTGCTAACATCAAATGCCCCTGAAACACTGCTGATAATAGGACATTCCACTTGCATGATGGAAGCAGTGACTTGTTGACAGAACGATGCTGCTGCATGTTTGGTGACAGGATCAGGATATCTCCGGGCTTTCCTTTCTGATCCTTATAATAACATCAATCAGCCATACGAGCCACAGAGCCCAGAAAGGTGAAGCTGCTTCATTTCTCAGATGTTTTCTTGGTCCTCTAGGAATGCAGTCAGCTCAGGTAAAAAGAAATAGTTGTAAAACTACAGAGCCAGAGGAGATGTGCACCATACCACAGACACGCCCACAAACCATCAACATGCAAGACCAGGCCAGGAGGCCTGAACCTCACCTGCTTTCTCTGTCAAATTCGTCCCTCCTGTGGCCTCTAATCACCTTTTACTCCTCAGCTCTAATGCTTTCTTCAACCATAAGGTTTAACCACTCTTCTTTGCAAAGCTGCTGCAGATCTACCAGGTTTGGGTCTCCACAGATTCAGGTCTAAGTTCTGGCTGAGCCCTTACAGCACCTCAGTTTCCTTCTGGTTCAGCCATTCTTGTGGGTTTTCTATTTGTTCATTCCTTCACAATCCCCTCCAGCTGAGGAAAACCAGCCGAGGCATCATGCTTCCACCGCCATGCTCCAATGTGTTTGTGAATTTTTTTTTATAATCAGCAGTTTTTATTTTCTTCACCAGAGCCGGGACATGTAATGACAAATAGAGGTTGCTGTTCCTTGTAGAGCAAAGCCCTTCTTCCTTTGATGTTTCTGCAGGAATTTCTATTATCTGAGGACCATGCAATGCTATAGGAGATTTATTTTTATTTTTTTGCTGATATATCTGTGTCCTAATAGCCCGATCCGGCAGGGGAGAATTTCAGTCCTCTCCTTTTCTTATTGCTTATCCAAAATAGTTAGTTATCCTGAGCTATTTTATGTATTTGTGCTGCTATATGTTTAGACTGCTGGAGGACATAGAGACCCCTTTAATCATTCTGGTTCTTTCCATCTTTATTCTTCCATTATGCAGTATAAATTCAGTTTATTTCTATAGCGCCAATTAAGGGCGTAGGTTTGATTTGAACTTTGGTAGGGACACTATTGGTCTGGTGTCATTGGTGCTATGCAATATGCATGCCCTTTTTTATGCTCGATGTGAGCATCCGTACTGATAAGAGGAATTCATTGTTAAAAGAGAAAAGCAACATTTTGCTACATTAATAAAAATGTTATAAGCTCTACACTCATTAGAGGCTGTTTATCAATGTTTGAAGTATCACCGGCTCTGAAGAATGTGGAATTAGGACTGTTTTCCACTTTGAAAATGGTTTCATTTGAACGACTAAGAGAGAAGATAAATACAGTATTTTTTTGTGCAGAGTTAAACCCCACTCTAATATTCGTACCTACTATTCTCTCTCTGTATCAAGCAAAATAATACATTCATTAAAATATTAACTTCACTATAAAAGTTGAACATCTGGGCTGTAGTTACTCTGTGTAGCCCATTTCATGTATTTCATCTGGGGCTGAAAAAAATGAATCATATTAATTGATTATTTCAATAATCGTCAACTAATTTAGTAAGTGATTCATCATTAACTGGAGTATAGAGACTTTAAAACATACAGTAATATAAATGTAAAATGTGTGTGGGAAACCACAGAACAACCCACTTAGATCAGTTATATCAAAATTGTAAAAATAAAAACAAAAAAATGAAAACAGTAATATCAACTTAATATCGGTAAAAAGGAAACCCTCACATTTTCTTTTTTAGTTGGCTGTAGAAATGTTGATGCTTACAGCCTTTATTTGCCCATTTTTCCAGCAGTCTTCAGAACTCCTGGCTGACTCAGAATTTTTCGTTTTATAAAAAAAAAAAGGTTTTTGTTTTTTAGTGTACATGATATTCATTTTTTTTTTTTATTGGGACTAGTTTTGAGGCCTAATATTAATTGTAGTAACCGCTGCATTCTAGTGTGAATACATTTTCAATGTTGTGCTCCAAGCACACGCGGACTAGTAAACAGCCAATCAGAGAGAGAGAAGGCGGAACTTAAAGGAATAGTACACCCAAAACATGATTAGCCTTCATTTTCTACTCACCCCCATGCTGAACAACACTCTGGAGTACTTTTTTGATCTCTCAAATGCATCTGGAGATCTGGGAGGCTTCTTGCTGTCTGCTGACATTCAAATAATGGAGGTCTACGGCGCCCGAGGCAGAAAGGTCCATAAAAGTCCACATAAACGTGTCAATATTCCTCCATACTGCTCGTCCAATGTATTCCAAGTGTCCTGAGTGGGTAGCGTCCAGAATTTACTCGAAACGAAGTCATTTAGAATGTTTTTAGAGCATAAACAGTAGTGTATAGGATTTCCTGAAAGCGCGCGCCGGCGCGTTCATGACGCTACGGAAGCCGGCAGACCAAACCAGATGAAAGTGCGCATTCAGCGTCTGATCTGCCGATAATGCAAGCGTAGAAGAAGAAATGTGCTGTTTACCTGTGCAAAGAAAGAAACAACGAAAGAAAAATGTCTGAGGACTTCAGTGTTGAGGAAGAGCATGAGTTCTTTGCCGAGCTGAATGCGCACTTTCATCTGGTTTGGTCTGCCGGCTTCCGTAGCGTCGTGAGCGCGCATGTGCGCGCTTTCAGGAAATCCTATACACTACTGTTTATGCTCTAAAAACATTCTAAATTACTTCGTTTCGAGTAAATTCTGGATGCTACCCACTCAGGACACTTGGAATACATTGGACGAGCAGTATGGAGGAATATTGACACGTTTTTGTGGACTTTTATGGACATTTCAGTCTCGGGCACCATAGACCTCCATTATTTGAATGTCAGCAGACAGCAAGAAGCCTCCCAGATCTCCAGATGCATTTGAGATATCAAAAAAGTACTCCAGAGTGTTGTTCAGCATGGAGGTGAGTAGAAAATGAAGGCTAATCATGTTTTGGGTGTACTATTCCTTTAAGGCAGAACAACCAATGAGAGTGGAGTTAAACAGCGCAGCACATTTCCATGCGCTGCTACAGGAAAGGGATAGGAGAGACCAGGCAGAGGAGCTTCGAGAGGAAAAGAAGCCACTGCTGCAACAACTACTGCTGTAAATTATAAACATG
The DNA here is from genome assembly GCF_016077235.1 of Cyprinodon tularosa. Taxonomy (NCBI): domain Eukaryota; kingdom Metazoa; phylum Chordata; class Actinopteri; order Cyprinodontiformes; family Cyprinodontidae; genus Cyprinodon; species Cyprinodon tularosa. Next base: position 232,460 of record NW_024039514.1, on the reverse strand, counting down.
TTGCTCACATCCAATTATTGGTAGGGACAATTAGGTCGGTTCAAAATTTTGGTAGGGACATGTCCCTATGGTCCCTATGCAAACCTACGCCCATGGCGCCAATTCACAACACGTGTCATCTCAAGGCATTTTACAGTTCAACAGATCATATAAACAAACTGATTCAAAGTTTTCTATCTAAGGAAAATCAGTTGATTGCATCGACTCGTTGACTCGAAGGCAATTCCTCCCACTTAGCATGCTTATAGCGACAGTGGAGAGGAAAAACTCCCTTTTAACGGCAAGAAACCTTACAGCAGAACCAGCCTCAGTGTGAGCGGCCATCTGCTGAGGCCGACTGGGGTTCAAGGAGACAGGCTTAGGAGTCTAAGGCCCCGTCCACACGAAGACGAACCCTGGCCTAAACGCACAAATTTTTCACCAAACCAGCCTCTCATTCACACGAAGCCGGCGTTTCGGGGGTCTGTAAACGATCTTTTTTTGCATTCAGCCTTCAGAGTGGGAAGATTTCGAAACGCCGTTTTCACGTTTCCATCTTTACGCTCTAACCGCATATTTTTTTTTACATGCATGCGTCATAGCGTCGCCTCTAAACACGCATGCGCGACACAGTATCACAACAACAATGGCGCCGTTGCTGCTAATGCTACTCACCCTGCTGTCGGGCTTACAACAGAATCTTCTTCTTCTGGAATATCTCCAGGAAGAACAGAGCAATATCGACGACATAGTTCAGCAACTGAATTTGACTTAACCACGAAAATGGACCCGCAGGGCAACCATATATAAATATTAGTGCGCATGCCCAACATTTCGTCGTCTATTTTTGCTTTGGCACCACAGCGCCACCTACAGGCCTGGCATACATTTTGCAGCGTTTTCATGCATTCGTGTGGACGCTCACATTTATTTTACATCTCCGTCTTTACGGCAAATGTTTTGGAAAATATCAGCGTTTCGTGTTCGTTTTGACTTCGTGTGGACGGGGCCTAAGCCTACAGCAACATATCTATAGAGATAGATCAGGATAACCTGAGCCACTCTAACTATAAGGAACTATAAGGAACAATCAGATCTCTGATATCAGATGGAGCTTGGCCATTTAAGGCTTTATATGTGAGAAGGAGGATTTTAAATTCTATTCTGGATTTAACAGGAAGCCAATGAAGAGAAGCCAGGATAGGAGAGATATGATCTCTGTCTTTAATTTTCATCAGAACTCTGGCTGCAGCATTTTGGATCAGCTGAAGGCTTTTAACTACAGTTTGTGGACTTCCTGATAGTAAAGAATTACAATAGTCCAGCCTTGAAATAACAAATGCATGGACTAGTTTCTCAGCATCACCCTTGGACAGGAGATTTCTAATTTTTGCAATGTTCCTCAGATGAAAGAAGGACATTCTAGAAACCTCTTTGATGTGGGATTTAAATGAAAGGTCCTGATCAAAAATAACACCACGTTTTTTACTTTATTAACTGAAATCCGTTTAATCCAATCCAAATGTAGTGACTGGCTAATCAGCTTATTTTTCAAAGACTCTGGTCCAAAGACTATAACTTCTGTTTTGTCTGCATTCAGAAGCAGAAAGTTAAAAGTCATCCAGGTTTTTATGTCTTCAGGCATGCCTGTAGTCTATGTAATGGGTTTGCTGCGTCTAATTGCTGATGCTTTATCAGGAAAATTTACAGATGTTGTCAAAGATGCACTAAGGTGTCATTGGTGGACGAATTTATATCATGCATCCCCTGATCCAGGAAGAAAGGAACTGCAGCTGGAGAAATGAAAGTGGCAAAGATAAAATGGAGTAAGTGGAAGGATTGAGGAACCGTGGAATCCACCAGGGTCTGCTCATCATGGCAGTCTGAGGTTTGCCATGTTGGTCACATTCTGCAGGGAATAAAGATGCTCATTGTACTGAAAGAGGATCCTACCAAATGGAGAGGAAATTTAGAGTTTTAGAGCAACCAGAAAACAATGTGTTCAATGATGCCAGACGGTTTGGTGTTTTCATCGTGAAGGACGAATATCTGCTGAGAAAGCATGATGTGGAGCTGTTGTGTTTTTCATAGATGGACTGTTAGGTTTTGTTAAAAGTTTCTGATGTTTTTCAGTGTTTCTTGTCTCAGTAATAACCTGCTCCTGTTGCTGAACACCTGATGCCTTATTGATGTTGTTGTTTCCCTCCATCAGCTGATGGGAGAAATCTAAAAATCCAAAAGCAGAAGCTGTTTTATGGTCTCGTGTTGTTTGTGGTTTTTCTTTTTAACTCTCTGCTTAACTTTCAGTTTCTAATTGCTTCTACTTTTGAATATTATTGTTTCTGCTTCATTCATTCATCCGTCACCATCAGCCTCATCATCAGCATCTCCTTGCTCATCCTTCCAGGGTTTACTTGATGGGAGAGGCGTGAACCACCTGGACAGGTCGCCCATCCGTCAAACGACAAACAAACATGGCCGCACACATTCAAGGACAGCTTACGTTCAGTCAAAGAATCCGAAGGGACAAATATTAGCAGAGCTTTGTGATACGAGGGCTCCAACAGTCTGAGGGTTGTATGCTGGTGAAGATTCCTAGTCATCCAGGTCATAGTCATTCCAAAAAAGTTCAAAGGACCCAGCTCAGCTTAAAAATCGTCAGGTCCTAAATGGTAGAAACCCTCAGACTCATTCCAGTAAAGTTAAAAAACAATCCACAGGACTTTGTTTCCAAATTTGAAGATGTTTCACTTCACATCCAGGAAGCTTTTTTAATTCAAAATGCTAGAATTAGCGTTGAGTTTGAAGTTTAATAGAGTAGCCCAAAACAAAGCCTTGAATTGGCTTAGAATACATGCAAATTGAACCAGAAGAACAGGTCCACCCCTTGGAAATGGGGAGTCATTTTGGTTCTTTGTTAGCCTGCAATACCTGCTACCCGTCTATGGGCCGGATCTATCAAAGGTTTGCGTGTATAAAAACGTGAGCTATTTCACTGCGCACGCTAAAAAATGTACAAACTGATCTATCAACAGCGTGCTAAAAGGATTTGGTCTTTAAAACGTGCTAAATAGCGCCTCTTATCCATTTAGTACTTTTTCTGCAATGAATATGCAATATGGGGCGTTTACACGCAAAAGTGCGTCTTGTGGGAGGAGAACATGTAAATATATTAATTTAGCACTCGCAAAGTGATTTATCAAACCTGAAAGCAATTTTGCTAACGGTATCTGACTCTATATTTAACACGTTTCAAAAGAAGGTGCAAATGGTCTGTATGCGTAATTGCGCACACATGGCAGCGGTTATTGTCGCAAGAAGGAGACATCGAAATGAAGCAAGGAGAAGCAGAGAACGCATTTTTTCACTCCGTGTGAATATTTTTGGAATGAAGGAGAAAACGATCATCAAAACATATCGTTTATCCAGCCTTGCCATTTTGAAGCTGCAATTCCAGTGATTTGCTCTTCACAGAGCGTCAGCTGTACTTGTTCCTCGATGCTGGTCAGAGGCATCTCATCTACTGTGCCCCCTCCTGTTTTGTTCGCAGATGTTTTGTTATATGCCAGTTTTTCTTTGGTTCGCCTTCTAATATCCTGGTATCTTCTTTTATTTCATCCACTGTTCGCAAGGTTTCACCAACAGCGTTTACTTTATTACTGATTTGTTCACATATAGCGTTCCTCTGTGTGACAGTCACACTTCTTTGCTGTAGTTCAGTTAAATGTTTGTTGGCTTCATCCACCAACACCTCATTTCCATGGGGTCGAATTTCCTTTTGTGCTTTCTGCTGTCTAAACTCGCCATGCCGCAAACCACCAAACACGCAAAACCATCATTTAAATAGGGCGTCTCCAACAGTTTTGCACCTGCCACCAGTTACGCAATCACACTTGTTAAATCACCCGCAAACCATGGTTCAGCCCCTCGCGCAAAATTCCAGTTTGCGAGCGCAAATTACTGCACGCAAAATTGGATCTTGATAAATCCGGCCCTAAGTGTCTGAACGGGTGGTCATTAGGGGCAATTGTTGACCTGGCTAAACAGGCGAGACGTTTGGGTCCCTCCTGACATTTTGAATTTAAAAAGCTTCCTGGGTGGAAAGCAAAATGTCTTCAATATTGGAAAAAAAAAGTCCAGTGGATTGTTTTTTTAACTATACTGGAATGAGTCTGAGGGTTTCTACCATTTGGGACCTGATGAGTTTTAAGCTGAGCTGGGTCCTTTGCTGTCCTAATCTTTTTTTTTATTTGTCTCATTTATCAGCAGAAGCTCTTTGAACGACCTCCTTGTTTAATGGAGAATCAAAATGTTTTTATTATTTAGAGATAATTAATTGTTAAACACTGGTCCAGAAACAAACTCTCCCAAATTTAACCAGTTGAACAGTCATTTGCAAATAGAGCTCCTGAATCCGAAGAGTTTTATTATACAGGGAGAGAGACAAACAAGCTAAGCTGCATGTTTTTGGTCTGTGGAGGATGCTGGAGTACCCAGAAAGAATCATATCATGCATGAGAACATGCAGAAAGACCACAAGGTGGGATTCAAACCCAGAACTTTCTTGCTGGAAAGAAACATTGCAACCGATTCTTATTTTTTTATTCTGTTTTATTGTTTTTAACAAAGTTTTAAACTGTTAGCTGTTTTAAAGTGCTCTACAAATAAAATTGATGATAATGAGGATGAACGATAGCGCCACCATTTACCCCGCATTTAATGAGCAGATGTTTAAATCAGTATTACTCTTTTCAGTGTCAGTTTACTTGCATCGCGACTGCTGTGCCTTTCACCAGTTTAAGCCCAGATGCTATGTCTTTGTTAGCCTCTTAAACGCCACAGGGGGAGGGAGACGGTTCTGTGAGCCAGAGATGAACATATTCTAAGAAGCTGAAAGGCCACTTGTAGAGGAGGAAGCCATTGCTTCAAAGTGTTTGCAAATGCTCTCTGGGTAAAAGATGGTTAAAATTGATGTGAAGAGGGACGGAGCCAAACATAGGAGCATTTAGAAAGAAAACCTGTTGGAGTCTGCAAAAGTCCTGAGACTGCGATGGAGATTTATCGTCCAACAAGACAATGATCCAAAACAGAAAGCAACATCTACAATGGAACGGTTCACAAATAAACACATCCTTGTATAAAATGTTTTTTTTTAAGCGTTGAATGTTGTAAACTGTAAATCATATACCAGTATTATGTTTACATTTGATCACCATGTTTACATTTTATCATTGCTGCACTTTAAAAATGGAAATGTCTTGAGAGCTGTACTGAATGAAATGTATTTTTGTATACACTCTGTGTACAAAATGACAATAAAGTCTGTCTAAGTCTAAGTGCATCAAATCCAGAATCTATGGAAAGAACTGAAAACTGCTGTTAAAAACGTTCTCCATCCAACCTCACTGAGCTGCAGCTGTCTGCAGAAGAATGGGCAAAAATGTCAGTGTCTGTTTCCCAAACTTATAGAAACAAACCCCAGAATACCTGCAGCTGTAATCGCAGCAAAATCTGGCGTTACAAAGTCTGAACTGAATAATTTTGCACAACTTTCTCTGTCTATTAATTATCAAAAGTTGAAGATGTCCAAGAAATTTGTTCCACTTCATGACTGTGTCCTACTTCTTGATTCTTCACAAAGAATTATAAATGTTTCTATTATATCTTTATGTTTGAAGCCTGAAATATGGCAAAAGATCAAAAAGGGGGCTGAATACTTTCACAAGGCACTGTATTTAGATATCCAGCTCCTCTGAAGATAAGTGGATGAGTTCGGTGACCTTCTGATCCTACCAGGCGTCCATCTGTGTAGAATTTCGACTCCATTTGTAAGTGACAACACAAAACACAAGTTGTGGGAAAGATTTTACATTAAAGCAATCCAGTCAATGTTAAAGTGTATAGTTTAATATACATATTGCAAATGCTTATTTTAATGTGTGCAGAAGTAGGTCACATCTTTAAACTAGTTATATCAAAGAACACTATTGTTAAAGATGCTACACCTTTGTTTCAGGAATTACTCTCTTCTTTGTTCAACACGTTCTTAACCTGTCCTCGAGGATTTCTTAGAAATTTGGTGCGAAGATTAATCTTCAAGGATTTACTAGCAATTTATAAAATGCTTCACTTTTCTTTAAGGGATTTAAAGGTGGGAGTGGACCTCAGATTAACCTGAGTTCAATCCAGTAAAAAAATCTGGTTCTAGACAACATAAAAACATTTTTTTTACTTGTCTTACCAGACTAATAATATCGTGATATACTGTATATATATTGTTTATTCTTAATGCACCTTTTTCCTCCTTGTTTGCACCTGTGAATTTCTCCGCTGTGAGATAAATAAAGCTCATCTAATCTAATCTCTAATCTAATAAGCAAAAAGTTTTTTTGTTATATTCTGAACTTGGAAGTGTTTAGTTGAACCAAATTAATCCGGTTGATTTAAATAATCTGAGGTTTCTGGTTTTCCCCCAAAAAATGGAGATAATTTATAGTTATTAGCTTTTATAAAATGTTCTATTTTTGAAACTCCGGGAACGTCACAGGTCATATTTTTCCTCCTATATAAGCTTCGATATCTTGATCAACTTAACTGATCTCAAAGTGGAGAAATGTACACGTTACATCAGCTAAAGTAGTCAAAGAACAAGATGGTGCCAAAGGAAGAAAAAGGTGCACAGGATATATGCAGTATATAGAGTGTGTCCACCTATGACAGCTTTTTATTATTATTTTAATTTCATAGCAGGATTATTATACAGGGTTATTGCACAGGGTGTTTACACGGGTATCTATATAGATAGATATTTGTATTTATATATATATATATATATATATATATATATATATATATATATATATATATATATATATATATATATATATATATATATATATATATAGTTATTGCACTGGGGGTCAAATATAGAGAAACAGGTTATTGCACAGGGTAAATAGTTTTGCACATTATACATTGCACAAGTTATTGCCATTGTAGTGTCGCACTGTCTGGTTGCAGTAGGGATGAATGACCTGCGGTAGCGCTCCTACAAACAGGGAGTAAAAGTCTTTCACTAAAGGAGCTTCTCAGCTCCTCTACAGTCTTGTGCAGGGGGTGAGAGGTGTTGACACCAGGCCTGTTTTTCAGTGTAGTCCTGTTTTCTGACTGTGACTGGCTGGATGTGCTCTCTTCATCCTCTGACATGGGAGCTGGCTCGGAGCTCGTCTGCCTGGCTGTGTGTTTCCTGCTGGAGGTTTCTTCCTGTTAAAGGGAGTTTTTCCTCTCCACTGTCGCTACAAGCATGCTTAGTGTGAGGGATTGCTGAAGAGTCAATGAGTCGATGCAATCAGCTGGTTTTCCTTATATAGAAAACTCTGAATCAATCTGACTGTATGATCTGGGTGAACTGTAAAGTGCCTTGAGATGACATGTTGTGAATTGGTGCTATATAAATAAACTGAATTGAATTGTTGTCCATGATGGATGGAAGCTTGGACAGCCTCCTCCTCTCAGCCACTTCCTCCACTGAGTCCAGAGTGCAGCCTAGGATTTAAGTGGTCTTCCTTACTAGTTTGTTCAGTCTCTTTCTGTCCCACTCTGTGCTGCCAGGGGCCCAGCAGACGACAGCGTAGAGGAGGGCTGATGCCCCCACAGAGTCATAGAAGGTTTGAAGCAGGGGTCTGCAAACTCCAAAGGACTTCAGCCTCTTCTGGCCCTTCTTATTCAGGGTGTTGGTGTTATGAGTCCAGTCCAGCTCATCATTAAAATAAACAACCAGGTATTTGAAACTCTCTAATAAGTAATTTAATAAAATAATACTCAAACTGTCATATGACACACACCTTACTGGCTGTGTTTTGGAACCAGAAATGAAAGTGTTTATCAAGTTCAAATCATGGTAAAACAGATAGTTCTGCGTATTTGAAATAAATTCACCACAACGTCTATTAAAAAAATAAGAGTTTATTAACAAAAATCATTAAGCTCCAAGTCAAACGTATTTCAGTTAAAACTTTTCGACTAAACAACCGGAACTCAACTAAGCTATTATGTTCACAAAGGAAAAGAAGTGGAAAATGTTTGAAAACCATAATCCATTAAATGCCATCCGATGACATCACAGTTAGGAATGGATTTTATGTTAGAGAACCAAAGTTTATCTGGAAGAATTTGGAATGTGATCAAATTAGCTGTTAATTAATCCAAGGCATAAATTAAAGCATTATTTGGTAAAATAATATTTAATTTAATTATTTGCTTAATCAGGAACCAATAAGTTTTAGTTAATGACCTTCTGTGACTGAGCTGGTAGCGAGCAGACATGAGGGGACTCGTCTCAAAAGACTCTTTGGTCACATTCTGGTAATCAAAAGTGATGAACATATATGGAAACACATGCACTTCAACTCTATATTAGTGTTAGTAAAATAAAGCTTGTTTTAGATTTATGAACAACAATTCAAACATGTCAGCATGGTGTAGCATGCAGTCACTATTACCAATCTGCTAGCTTGTCTTATTGTCAGTATTAATGCTGTGGTTTATGGCCTAACAGCCTTAATTCATAGTTTTTTTTAATCATTTTTATTTTTTTCCCCCAACTTTTATTGTCATTACAGTGTCACAAGTACAGAGCAACGAAATGGACTCTCTGCATTTAACCCATCCCCTTGGGGAGCAGTGGGCTGCCATTGTGTGGGGTAAAGGGAGCCAGAGTGACAGTCAGTGGGAGTGGGGGTCAAACTCAGAACCTCTGGATTCCAAGCTCTATGCCCTAACCACTAGGCCGCCTGTTCAGCCCTCATCATGGGTTCAGCTTAGCTTTAAAGCTGAGTTCAGCCTTAGTCCACCAGCCTTTATGCCCAGTTCAGCCTCAGTGCTTAAACTGGCTTTAATGTTTAGTTCGTCCTGGATGCTGAATCAGTCATCAGTAAAATAAAGTTTACCTTTAATGTCGAGTTTAGCTTTAATGCCCAGTTAAGCTTCAATGTTGTTTTCAGCTTTATTTCTGAGTTTAGCTTTTATATAAAATTCAGCCTTAATACTAAGTTCAGCTTTAAAGGTAAGTGGCCTGTACTTGTAAAGCATTTTTTCAAGTCAGGAGACTTGAAAAAGCGCTTTACTCTACATTCAACTATATGCATGTGAGACCACTGTTGCTTAGTTCAACAGTAATGCCAGTAAGTCCAGCTTTAACATCAAATTCAGTATTTTATGCTGAGTATAAGTTAATACTGAGTTCAGCTTTGATTCTCATTTAAGCCTTAATACCAAATTTAGCCTTAATGCCTCATTCAGCTTTGATGCCCAGTTTAACTGTAATACCAGTTCAGCATTAAAGTTGTAGGGAAATCATATTTAAATGACAAATCATTCTGGCGTAAACATGTATATAACTGTATTCTTTATCAGACCATATCGTCCTAAAAGTTAGAAAATTTCTATTTAAAAAAAAATCTGTCTACCAAATATTTATTTGGAATATTGAGCGTAGCAGCCAGGAAAGCAATCACCAAGAAATGGCTAAAACCAGGCAGCCCATCCATTGAGGACTGGTATGGTATCATCTACAAAATATTCATAACGGAAAGAATAACTTTTTCCATCAGGTTACAGAAATCAAAATTTGAAGACAATTGGAATTTATGGAAAACGTACATTTCTTCAAGGTGCCCTTCCTTTATCTAATTGATTCAATTTTCAATTATTTTTGATACTTTGTCTATTTAATTTCAAACAACCCCCTTTACTCTTGACAAAAATGAAAGACACCTCAGGTTCTATGTTTGTTCCTATGTTCGATGGGCGAGCTGTACTGAATAGAAAAACAGATTGTACAAAAGGAAAAAAAAAATGTTTTTGTTGTAATATTGTAACCATCTTTGTTATGATGGTGATTTCAATAAAGAGAATAAAAATAAATAAATAAATAAATAAATAAAAATCTGTCTTAAAATATATATATATATTTTGTTATCTTATGCAGGCCAGTTATACGTCAGCCTGAATTCCTAAATTCGGCCAATCATATATTAAAGGTCATCTGTCAATCAAATTTTTTCGGTCATAGCATTTTGATTCTTATGTTGCAGCTAATATACGCAACGGTTGAAATAAGAAATAAGAATCATTTCCTTTCCCATTGAGTTCCGTCCCAGTGTTCACAGGGATGGACGTCTGTGTCTTCAGCAGGCATAGAGCTAACAGAACTGGCAGCGTTGCGAGGCAAGGGCTCAAACATGTATGGCTGGAAGCCTTCTACACCAAACCAAACCAATCTACGACCTCCGACACTAAACTCTCCTCCTCTTGCATGTATCTGCTGTCCATAGCGTTCCTTGACAGCGTCGTTTCTAAGTCACCAATTTAGTTCTACTTGGTTCCAATGGAATTTCCCATTGGGAACCTACTAGCACTAAGTTGCTAACGGGTTAGCAAGATGCTTCTGACAAACCAGCCATATCCAAACTTGCTTGAGAACCTTCCGCCACAACAATCCCGCCCCCTTGATAATCGACCAATCACATTCACTTCATTCCGTCGTGTAAAGTTGGGCACCATTAGAGAGAATTCGGAAAATGCAACCTTTGGAACAGCTGCTTCCTTACGACTTTAATGCTCAGTTAATCTTTTATCCAAAGTTCAGCCTTAATGCGGTTCAACTTTAAAGTTAAGTTAAACTTTAATGGGAAGTTTTGTGTTGCTGCCATGTTCAGCCTTTATGCCTAATTCAGCATTAAGGCCTGATTAAAGTTCAGAGTTCACCCCTACCTCCTAGTTCAGCATTAATGATCAATTCATCTTTAATCCCAAGTTCAGCTTGAGTTCAGCCTTACGTCCAGATAAACATCAATACTGAGTTCAGCCCTGACGATTGATCATCTTTAATCTTGTATTCCCATTTAATGCTGAGTTTAGCCCAACTATTTCCACCTTGAACAGCTTCAATATTCTAGAAAGACTTTCAACTTCTAGTTCTTCCCGAAGATCAGACGTTAATGTTGGATATCGGACAAAGTAACAGTGTTATATTCATGTATAGAAACTTTTCTTTGCAACTGCAGTTCTATGTTTGAATGGAATAACTCCTCTGAATTAAACTCAGCCCTTGGGAAGTTTTATGGGCTTAGACTACATTTAGGGACAGTTTAAGGTTTGAATCCATGGTTGTTCTGCTCTTTATCCACCAGGTCACCAAACCCCTTGGTCAAATGGCTTTAATTTATCCAAAAGATGGTTTTCACCTTAAGGTGTGGATTCAGTAGAGTTCAGTAAAGTTCTTCCTAGCTAAACTTGCTTATTCTTGTCTGAATGGATCTAGTTTGGTGCAGCCATATGCGAGGTGTCTTTAAACTATTACAACAAAGTTGTGTGAAGGAAATTGTCCAAAGTCTTTCTGGATGCTGAAGCTTTCTGGATTGTTTTACCAAAATATAGGGGGTGTTCCTCCCTCCATCAAACTTTATATTCCGTAAAAATTCAAAAAAATTCAAAAAATATCCACTGGACTTGGTTTTCAAGATTTGAAGACGTTTCGCCACCTCTCCAGGAAGCTTTCTCAATTCAAATGTGTGACACATTTGAATTGAGAAAGCTTCCTGGAGAGGTGGCGAAACGTCTTCAAATCTTGAAAACCAAGTCCAGTGGATATTTTTTGAATTTTTTTGAATTTTTACGGAATGACTATTACCTGGATGACTGAGAACCTTCATCAGCATCAAACTTTATAGTTATTAAGGGTTGTCTGACCTCATTTTAAATCTTTTGAATGATGATGGGAATTGTAGTGCAATACATTTGGCAATACATTTTACAAGGGTTCATATTTACCAGTCTAAAGTATTCTGATTCTGTTTTGTTAAACCATCTAACTTATCGTTTAAGCCTAACATCTGGAATTTTACTTGGTAAATACTTCCTAAATTTGTTCTCCTGAACTGAATGTCTTTCAGTACATTAAATATAAGACGTAGACAACTTTTATTGTCATTTTGTATACATTATATATTTAGTACCGCTTTTCAGACAGAATTTCCATTCCATAAAGTGGAGCAGTGATCAAATGTAAACAGTGTAGGAAAAAAAAAAAAAAAACGCATTGATATGGAAGTTCAGAGCATTAATATATATGGTGTAAATATTAGAGTTGCACCCATTTTTTTACAGATACCCGATTACTGGCTGGGCAGTATTGGCCGATACCGATACCATCTGTTTGAAATTGATGTGTGTGTATATATGAAGAACTGCATACTACTTGGATGTAAAATAGTTGCCATCATGGCTTCGTCAAACTGCTGCCTACCTTTGTGAAGCAGGAAAAAGACTAATACGAAGTGAATCCAGTAGAACTTTGTATTGTCTACCTGGAATGGGTCACAATAGTGGAATAAACTTTTGCCTCTCAGAATTGGTATCGATATTGATTGATATTGGTATCGGTAGCGGTGCAGCACTAGTAAATATGCAGTATTTCTGGTTTGGTGTTATCAAACCAACTATGGGATACCAAACTGATGCAAGAGAAGTGGTGAAACAGATAGAACACTTTTCTAAAAGGGAGTAAACTCATTCTCCATGTGTGAAGAGGAGTTGGTGTTCGCCTGGCCCTCCATATAGAGTTGTTCATTGCGCCCCCCTCCAGTATTTGGGCTCTTTCTGTTCTTTTCTTTTATTCTCACAGTGAACCTTCCCTCTCAGGCTCTGAATCAGAAGTGCATCCAGGACTTTCCAGGCCTCCATTGTTTCTTTGCGCTGTCAAACTCTAATGTGCTATTAATGATTCAGTGTCAGCTTTCGTGCCCTGATTTTGAAATACGGGATACTGAACTGGGCGTGTCTGCAAGGTGTTACTGTTGAGCTGTCATTTCATCACAAAGAGAGCAGTCAAGCTTTCATCGTGAATCTCAAGGATCACATGAACGGCAGCTTTATTCTCCTCTAACCCAGTGGGACCTGGAAGTGTGTAAACAAGGCGCTGGAATTTCTGCTGCATCCAGAATAGACAACAAATCGTTCTATTTTTGGCAGCAAGCAGGATTTCTTCATCAGAGGCAGGCCCAGTGGAGGCGAGGCCGAGTTGTTATTCAAGTTTACACAGGCGGCTGGAAAATCTGTCCAGCAGCTTACAGACACATTTCTTGGTGAACTCCTCGTAAACCAAAAACAGCATCAAATCAATTTGTTTGGTTTACTAATCTTGGGTCATAACAGCTTCTGGCCTGTTTCCAGTGATGCTTTGCCATCAACTCATACTGTGTGATCCCTGCTCAGCCTTGCCCCATGGCACCTGACTGGGCTGAAAAGGATCCTAACTTTATTCACTGTCATGCATGTCAGGTTTCAGGTTTAATCACCTCCCTGTAGGAACCCCTGGGATATCAGAGATCCTGCTGCAGGTTTATGGGCTTCATGCTCCAAACGGAGAGAAAAAGAAAAGGCTGGTTTTGAAGAAGATATTTTATTTTTTTTACCATGACCCTTTTCTCTTCAGAACTGCTTTTAAAAAAAGATTAAAAGTTCTGGTATTTTAATCAGTTGTCTTTCTAGCTGGTCTTATTAGCGCCCCCTGCTGCTCGTTTTTTAAAACTGCACCCAGTTGCCCTTTTTCCTTTTTTTCCAAGACCTGGAACTTCTGTTCTCCACTCCTTTTGAATCTGCTGTTCTCCCATCCTTATGATTGAGCTGGTCATTTATTTATTTTTCTTTGTTTTAATCCAATTCATGATACTATTTTGTTCCAGTTTTACAATTTTCCTGAAAACTTGACAGACTATATTGACATGATTTTTTATTCCCTCTATGTGCTGGGTCTGGTTAAGCTGGAAGTTTTATTTTATTTTTATTTTCTAAACTTTTCTCTCTAATCTATGATCAACTTGCTGAAGCTCAAAGGTTGTGGGAAAGCAGAACTTCATATGGGGGCATTCCCCATTTGAAAAGGATTCTTATAGGATTACACAATTATATAAAACCAAAAAAATAGGATTTGAACACAGACAGTGGAGATTAGGTTAATGAAGGTCAGCAGTAAATTAGCTGCAGTATCAAAGCTTATGGATGGAAAATTAGGTGGAGGGAAAACCTGTAAGAAAAGCAGTGAAAGCAACAGCAGCTTTTTCTAATAAACTTATTTAGAGGGAACTTTTTTTTTTTATTATTTGCATTAATTCAATGGAGCTAAAATGACAGAATAATAAATAATTGAACTATATATGAGAGTGAGATGAAGTTCTACACCATTAATGTCTCTCTTTGTTGATGCAGAGGATGAAATCAACAGAAGATCGTCAGCATCTGAACTGATTTATTCTTCACTTTGCTTCAGGCGCGTGCGCGTTTAATTGATTTATGGTATTTCCAGGTGAGGATAAGCGTTCATCATGGAGGCAGGCATTGGGAGCTCAGCGGGACTCTGGGTCCGACTGGATCATCTCTGCGGTTCTGGATCGGTTGTTGATCCAAACACAAAGAAGGCAGCCAGAGCCGCTGCGGCGGCGCTCCTCATTACCTGCTGTTTGTCTGGGGAAAGAGGAAGTATGGCAGCATTTCCGTTTCATCATGCCGTGGGCTGGTACTTTCCCTTCAGCGATAATAAAAGGAGCGCAGCAGCAGGCAAAGGTATCAAACGGATCCAAGTCAGTGAGGTCTGAGCAAGAAGATGGAGATAAAGCAGGTGAGACCCCCTCCCTACATCCACCTCCATCATCACCATCACCATCATCACTCTCCTCATCCTCTCCTCTCCTCCCTGCAGATCCTCATCCTCCTGCTGTGCGCCGCAGCGGCGCGCTCCCGGTGCCACAATGGGACCAACCTGGAGGCAATAGCGCTCAAGAGGCTCCAGAGGCACTACCCTCAGCCCCTGACCATCACGGCCTCAGAGGACTCCTCCAGCTCCTGCCCGGTCGAGCTTTACCAGAAGCTGCCCTCCGTGGAGGTCAAGGATCGCTCCCTCTCTCCCTGGAAATGGCGGTGCGTGTTTACGCAGAGCAAAATTTAGTTTTTACAGCACGGTAAAACCTGAAGGATGTTTTAGAAGTCAAACGCTTCTCCTTTTCTAAGTTAACCGGGAAGGAAATGTAAAACAGAAGCAGGGGAAATTAAAAAAATCCAAACTGGATGTTGACAGATTGATGAAACCCTGAGGAAACTCCAGATGACTTCCCAGTTAGACTTTAACTGAGTAAATTCCCCGCTTGACCCGGGATGCTTCGCTTTTTGCTATAATTTCTTTATTTATGGCTCTCTGCGTCATTAAGGTCTGCAGGATGCAACATCGCTCTTTTACGCACGCGTAATTGGCAGCCAAAAGAAACCTTCTAATGCATCTCTTAAAACCTTTAAAGAAACATCAAAGTCGCTGGTTTAGTTAAGCTTGGCGTTAATACCGCGCAGGGAAAGCCCCGGTGCGGCTCGTCCTGCAGGCATCCATCTGCACCATCAGCTGACTCTATGACAGCTGAACAAACTCTCACATCGTTAAGCAATAGAAATAGACATCTGTGCATCACTACTGATTCAGTAAGAATCACGATATGATTGTCCTCATGGACATTATATCACTTAATGTCCATGATATAATAAAAAGAATCATGGTGGTTTAAACAAGGCTTTTCTCTTCAACGATCATTTAAAGACCGAATTTTCACAAATGAAATAGAAAATCCAACCAGATTCTCCAGAGAAAAGCTCTTTGTCTCAGATGGGACAATGGATGCAAATATTTCCGTTTAAAAACATAATCCCCCTATGTTTAGAGTACAACAGTTAACCTGTTAACTAGAGTAGAATAACTAACCAGTTTGGAGTAGAATAACTAACCTGTTTAGTCTAGAATAACTAATATGTTTAGAGTACCAGTTAGTCTAGAATAACTAACCTGTTTAGTCTAGAATAACTAACCTGTATAGAGTAGAATAACTAACCTGTTTAGTCTAGAATAACTAATATGTTTAGAGTACCAGTTAGTCTAGAATAACTAACCTGTTTAGTCTAGAATAATTAACCTGTTTAGAGTAGAATAACTAACCTGTTTAGTCTAGAATAACTAACCTGTATAGAGTAGAATAACTAACCTGTTTATTCTAGAATAACTAACCTGTTTAGAGTAGAATAACTAACCTGTTTAGTCTAGAATAACTAACATCTTTATTCTAAAATAACTAACATGTTTAGAGTAGATTAACTAACCTGTTTAGTCGAGAATAACTAACATCTTTATTCTAAAATAACTAACATGTTCAGAGTAGAATAATTAACCTGTTTAGTCTAGAATAACTAACCTGTTTATTCTAGAATAACTAACCTGTTTAGTGTAAAATAACTAACCTGTTTATTCTAGAATAACTAACCTATTTAGTGTAAAATAACTAACTTATGTAGATTAGAATAACTAACCTGTTTAGTCTAGAATAACTAACCTGTTTAGTGTAAAATAACTAACTTGTGTAGATTAGAATAACTAACCTGTTTATTCTAGAATAACTAATCTATTTAGTATAAAATAACTAACTTGTGTAGATTAGAATAACTAACCTGTTTATTCTAGAATAACTAACCTATTTAGTATAAAATAACTAACTTGTGTAGATTAGAATAACTAACCTGTTTATTCTAGAATAACTAACCTATTTAGTATAAAATAACTAACTTGTGTAGATTAGAATAACTAACCTGTTTATTCTAGAATAACTAACCTATTTAGTATAAAATAACTAACTTGTGTAGATTAGAATAACTAACCTGTTTATTCTAGAATAACTAACCTATTTAGTATAAAATAACTAACTTGTGTAGATTAGAATAACTAACCTGTTTATTCTAGAATAACTAACCTATTTAGTATAAAATAACTAACTTGTGTAGATTAGAATAACTAACCTGTTTATTCTAGAATAACTAATCTATTTAGTATAAAATAACTAACTTGTGTAGATTAGAATAACTAACCTGTTTATTCTAGAATAACTAACCTATTTAGTATAAAATAACTAACTTGTGTAGATTAGAATAACTAACCTGTTTATTCTAGAATAACTAACCTATTTAGTATAAAATAACTAACTTGTGTAGATTAGAATAACTAACCTGTTTATTCTAGAATAACTAACCTATTTAGTATAAAATAACTAACTTGTGTAGATTAGAATAACTAACCTGTTTATTCTAGAATAACTAACCTATTTAGTGTAAAATAACTAACTTATGTAGAGTAGAATAACTAACCTATTTAGTATAAAATAACTAACTTGTGTAGATTAGAATAACTAACCTGTTTATTCTAGAATAACTAACCTGTTTAGTGTAAAATAACTAACTTGTGTAGAGTAGGATATGAATAAGGGTGAACAATGGTGAATAGGAGTGAATAAGGATGAATCAGAGTGCATAATTGTGAATAAGGGTGAATAATGGTGAATTGGTTTGAATAAGGATGGATAAGGGTAAATAAGGGTGAATGATTGGTAAATAAGGGTGAATAAGGGTGAATAATTGTGAATAAGGGTGAATAATGGTGAATAGGTGTGAATAAGGATGGATAAGGGTGAATAATTCGTAAATAAGGGTGAATAATGGTGAATAGATGTGAATAAGGATGAACATGGGTGAATAAGAGTGAATAAACTGACTCAGAGATATATTTTTTTATCATAAACTACCGTTTCATAGATTCACAGTCTGTGGAACAGATTGTGAATTGGCCACCTTATCTGTACAGACATGTGAACGCCACAGGGGGGCGCCTTTTCCCACTTTTATTGACCAATCTGAATAGTAAGAGAGTTCCTTTGGTGTGTCTGGAACTGATGAAATGATGATTAAATGAACGCTGTGATCTTCAGGGTCCTACAATGCATCCTTCTTTAATTGATGCAATAAAAATGGTGGTTCTAATATTCAAACCTTGTGATCCAATATATCTATGCAACTTGATTTATAACAGACTGCAAACTAATTACTAGAATCCATCACAGACATGGCATTAAGCTGAGAGCAGTTTTAGTTTGTGTTTGGACCCAGCAGTCTCACTGAGTCCTCTCCGTCCTTCACAGGACGGTAACCAGACCGGATTACTTTCCCCACACCTACACCGAGGCCGTGTGCCTCTGCAATGGATGCATCCTGATGGAAAACGGCACCGTGCAACACAGCTACAACTACAACAGCATCCCCCTTTTGCACACGTTCATGTTCCTTAAGAGAGACAGACACAACTGTGAGGAAGGCAAATACCGCCTGGTGGAGGAAATGGTGCAGGTGTCTGTGGGGTGCACCTGCGTCAGGGCGAAGACCGTACGCGTACGGTCGTAGTCCAACCCTTGGAGGCACCACCTCAGACTCAGAGATGTTATGCTGTGAGGTTCTACAGCTCTACTTTGAGATGGACTGACTTTTAACTACCTATTTATTGTTTATTTATTTATCCAAACTGTGTTGGGTTGTTTTTTTTCTCATAACTAGTGTGAAGTTCTGCATAGTGCAGCTTATATATAAAGAAGGTATTAAATACCTGATTCCACAAATGATGAAGTTTCCTCATCAAAAAATGCTGTTGT
The DNA here is from genome assembly GCF_016077235.1 of Cyprinodon tularosa. Classification (NCBI taxonomy): domain Eukaryota; kingdom Metazoa; phylum Chordata; class Actinopteri; order Cyprinodontiformes; family Cyprinodontidae; genus Cyprinodon; species Cyprinodon tularosa. Next base: position 213,921 of record NW_024039514.1, on the reverse strand, counting down.
GAACTACTGCAATATCATAACAGCGATAATCATGTTTGTAGTAAATATTTATGTTAATTATTCTCATTTATAATGTGTCAGATTGTTCATCATATGATGAGATTCTGTTTTCTTTTCTTTTTATCCTGTAGATGCTTTGTCCCAGTGGGACTTCACAGTTCAGCTTCTTTGAAGCAAAAATAAATGCTAAATAAAATGTTGCACATTTATTAAAAACATCCTTTTTCTGAACATGTAGACCTACAGGCTGAACAGTTCATTGCATTTGAAATATGATCACAATTTTATAAAACGCAATTTTAGAATCACAGAGGTGCTCATTTTCTCAGCTACATTTAATTAGAGCAGACACTAACCCTCCAGGGTGGCATTAAAACACTAATGGTGTTTGCCGCCACAGAGAAGGGAAGAGTGAGTTGCACCTAGCAGCTTGCAGATGCATGCGAGTAGAAGTTAGCACTTTTACAACAAGCTGTAAAGTTCTCATCAATGGACTCTGGACAAGAAGGCATGACGACAAACCCTGAGACAAACAGGCCTGCCTGTGGTTAGATCAGAGGAAAATCAAAATATAAGTGCAATCCCAGTTCAATTTTAGTCAAAAACAATCACAACTTTGATTTTCTTTGGCAAAATCTTTTAGCCCTAACAGGTAAAAATTAGGATATGCAAAACGGTGATTAAACATAGAGGGAGATACTTCAAAGCTTTATTTCTTGTCACATTAATGATTATGGATCAGAAAGAACAAAAACCCAAATTCAACTGAATATTGGCCGGTATTTCTATGGCACTTTTAATAAGACTCCAAACTCCTTGCACTACAATCACTCCTTCCCGCATTCATTCAAGCTTTCTAGCTGTAGGACAATAAGCCTCCATCTGTTCATGTTGAACATGAAACAGGTCAGACATTAGATTATTTTTTATTAGTGATTTATATAATTATCAATACTATTATTATGGAACAAACTAGTTCAACCATGAGATAATGCAGCAAAGGGTACCCAATCAATTGTAGTTCTGATAGTTATCCAGCAGATGTCGCCATTCTAAACTGTATCAAATGTATGGAGCATAGTGTTGAATTTAGGGCAATAAACTCAATGCGCAACTCCACTACTTCCTGAACGTAGGGCAGCTCTTTTGTTTCCTGTCTTTTTCTACTGGATGAACTAATTAATCCAGGTGTGCCTGACCTCAATAACAATGGCCAGACACACCTGGATTCATCTGTTAGTCCAGTAATGAAAGACAGGAAACGAAAGAGCTGCCTTAAATTCAGGAAATAGTGAAGTTTTGCATTGAGCGCATTGTGTCAAATTGGTTCATGGGGCTTCAAAATTGCCGTCACTAATTTTGGCTGGATTCTACCGCAAGATCCATGGTGGTTTGTTGAGGACCCAGATTCAGAGACGAAGGCAGGCATGGTTTCTTGTAGACTTGATGAGGGTGGTGGCAACAGAAGCATGAACCCAGAAACAAAACTGACCAGGGAACATGGGGGAATGAAGAGAACCCAGCAAAGAGGAGGATTATGTATGCCAAAGAGAACAAGGAATATAGTCGGCAACTGATGGGGAACAGGTGGGACAAAAGTATCTAGAAGGGAGCTAAGGAAAAGGAGAGGGGCACTAGGGGGCAACAGAGAGTAACCAGGAAATACAACAACGCTTAAATACAACTAAAAAATAACTTGAATGACACTACTTGGAAATTAAACTAATATCTTAGTTACAGAATGAAAAATCAAAGTTTAACTGAAAACTTAAAGTAAAAACTTGAACAGAACCAAAGATCCTGATCAGGAGATCATGACAATTTCTTTCACAGTTTTATCAGTTTGAAACTCTAAGCAATGCACTGTTAGCTCCAGTTGCATTAAAATGAGATCCTAGTTTCATCCATTACATCTGAGGTCTTGAGGGTGACAAATGCCTCTTTGGTTCTGTGGTCCTGGTTTCCTTTTGCACCTCCATGACAAAACCCCTGAAACCCAACACTGTCCCATTTGGTACATTTGTTTTAAAACTCCCACTGAGGTCCTTAAATTTCTTAGTCGGTAACCAATCAGTAAGAGACAAAGATCCAATGAAACTAGTCAAAAATGGTGAATTAGCTGGTTGAAAAGAGATGTTTTTGGACAAAAGGCTCCCCCCCCCCACTCTTCCCACCTTTTTGTTTTTGGTGTTGTAGCAACTTAGCAACACTAGAGGAAATAAAAATGTCTCCACATGTTTAATACTAATACTGGTGAGATGGATTATTCTTGTCAAAACTGATATACAGATACACTATATTGCCAAAAGTATTTGCTCACCTGCCTTGACTCACATATGAGCTTAAGTGACATCCCGTTCCTAATCCATAGGGTTCAATATGACGTCGGTCCACCCTTTGCAGCTAGAACAGCTTCAACTCTTCTGGGAAGGCTGTCCACAAGGTTTAGGAGTGTGTTTATGGGAATTTTTGACCATTCTTCCAGAAGCGCATTTGTGAGGTCGCACACTGATGTTGGACGAGAAGGCCTGGCTCTCAGTCTCCGCTCTAATTCATCCCAAAGGTGTTCTATCGGGTTGAGGTCAGGACTCTGTGCAGGCCAGTCAAGTTCATCCACACCAGACTCTGTCATCCATGTCTTTATGGACCTTGCTTTGTGCACTGGTGCACAGTCATGTTGGAAGAGGAAGGGGCCAGCTCCAAACTGTTCCCACAAAGTTGGGAGCATGGAATTGTCCAAAATGTCTTGGTATGCTGAAGCATTCAGAGTTCCTTTCACTGGAACTAAGGGGCCAAGCCCAGCTCCTGAAAAACAACCTCACACCATAATCCCCCCTCCACCAAACTTTACACTTGGCACAATGCAGTCAGACAAGTACCGTTCTCCTGGCAACCGCCAAACCCAGACCCGTCCATCAGATTGCCAGATGGAGAAGCGCGATTCGTCACTCCAGAGAACGCGTCTCCACTGCTCTAGAGTCCAGTGGCGGCGTGCTTTACACCACCGCATCCGACGCTTTGCATTGCACTTGGTGATGTATGGCTTGGATGCAGCTGCTCGACCATGGAAACCCATTCCATGAAGCTCTCTGCGCACTGTTCTTGAGCTAATCTGAAGGCCACATGAAGTTTGGAGGTCTGTAGTGATTGACTCTGCAGAAAGTTGGCGACCTCTTCGCACTATGCGCGTCAGCATCCGCTGACCCCGCTCCGTCAGTTTACGTGGCCTACCTCTTCGTGGCTGAGTTGCTGTCGTTCCCAAACACTTCCATTTTCTTATAATACAGCTGACAGTTGACTGTGGAATATTTAGGAGCGAGGAAATTTCACGACTGGATTTGTTGCACAGGTGGCATCCTATCACAGTTCCACGCTGGAATTCACTGAGCTCCTGAGAGCGACCCATTCTTTCACAAATGTTTGTAAAAACAGTCTGCATGCCTAGGTGCTTGAATTTATACACCTGTGGCCATGGAAGTGATTGGAACACCTGATTCCAATAATTTGGATGGGTGAGCAAATACTTTTGGCAATATAGTGTATATCTGTTTTGGATGTTGTTCATCTACATCTAAAAAGGACACAAGAGTACAACGGTCAACATTTGGTTGAGGTTTTGAGGACCCAAAAGCAGAGGCGGTGAGGCAGAGGTGAGTTCTTGTAGTTTTCAGTTCACACAAGCAACAGAGGCATGAATCCAAAAAAATTCAACAGAAAAATGCAAAACCAACCAGAACAATGGAGAGTGAAGTAGTTTGGTCGAGGATCAGCAAGGTGAACAAAAAAAAAAAAAAAGTTTCACCGGTTCCAGATTTCTGCTCTCTTTTATTTGGCACTTTTCACTCCGACAACGATTCCTGAGCTTCCAAGAGCTCAGTGCTTATATAACCAATTGGCAAAACACCTGCACTTGAGTGGACCAAGCCACAATTAAACAGGTAGAAAAAACTAAAGTCTAAACAGAGAAACAAGAATAAAATTATTAATCTAATTTACAAACTCATCTGAGTCTGCAAAATAAACAATGTGATACAAGATAACCCCAAAAGTTACTTTAAAAACAAATGAAAATAAAATAAATGGTAGAACCCAGCAAGGTAATTGGTTACATCATCTAGCCCAGGCATCCCCAAAGTCGGTCCTCGAGGGCCGCTGTCCTGCAGGTTTTAGAGGTTTCTCTGCTTTAGCACAGCTGATTCTGATGAATGCAGTTCAGCAAAAGCCTGTTAATCAGCTATCAATGTAAATCAGCTGTGCTGGAGCAGAGAAACCTCTAAAACCTGCAGGACGGTGGCCCTCCAGGACTGACTTTGGGGATGCTTGATCTAGCCATTTTAGCAGGAAATACTGGGACAAACAATTGAGTAAAAAGGAAAACAAATACCATAAATATATTTTCAAAAAAATAAACAGTTTCAACCAATAAACCAGAAGTAATAGCTTTCACCTTAACACACAGATGGAAACTGCAACATAATGCTACACAAACAGACCTGGGATAGTAAATGAATAAAAGTCACAAACTAATGTTTAAATTTAAGCATTATAAATCAGAAGGAAGAATAAGGGACAAGTGGGGAACGCAAACTCAACCACTCGGTCACAGAGACATCAGGGGACCATTGACGAGGAGCCGGGAAACACGAGGATTCTTCTTCTTCTTCTTCTTGTTTTATGGCGGTTGGCAAACAATTAAGAGGTGCATTACCGCCACCAACCAGTAATGAGTGTGGATCAAGACAGACATGCTCAAAAAAAAAAAAAAAAAAAGGGGAAGAAAACCTAAATTCTTTTCACTAAACCTGTAGCCAATAAATAACGAAAAAGTAATCTTCCTTTGAATCTTCTTCCCACTCTTTTTGCCAATCTTTTCGGATCTTTCTTTTAAAAACTTTTAACTTCTATTTTACTCATATCGATTTTTATATCACTCTTACTTTGGTTTATTGCCATCTGCCTCAAGTTTTTGTATAACTTGATCCAACGACATATTCCTCATCCCTAAGAATTTCTCAGCTCCTTTAACAATGATTTTGATTTTCTCATTTTTATGTTTAAAGCTGAAGTCTGTAAGTTTTTAAAAATCACTTTTTTGTCATATTGCTTAAAACTGTCCCTATGCCCAGACAGCAGTACATGTGATATGTAACCTGTGAAAAAAACTGCTTCAATTGGTACCGCCTACTGCCTGTATTTCAATCTGGAAAGAATAATTCGGGACGAGTCAAAACAACCAATCACAGCCAGAGGAGCGTCTGATGGAGTGTCAATCACAGCTCACACACGCTGAATCACGCCCCCCCCCCCCCCCCCCCCCTTCTGGTCACATGCGGTAGCCGCGCAGATGCTGTGAGAGGTGAGAGGGGTGGAGCTTGGAGGTGGGGCATGAGTGAAGCAGAGAGGGTGGGGGAGTGGCGTGAAACCTGTTTTTCTTCAAATTTTCAGTCGAAGTCTGCTCTCTCCTCAATGTTACAGACTGCAGCTTTAACCTGGTCCGTGCAGTTAATAACATAAGCCACAAACAAAACAAGTTTGTCAAAGTCAACAGGGTTATAAACCCTGGCATGCTGCTCTGGTTCTCGCCTTAATACTTGAATCTTTTCCTGAACCTTCTTTAATGCCTCAGCATAACTTAGGTTGTTTGTTGATTTCACTTTTTGAACCTCAACTGCTTTCTTCCTAAATTCACACCCTCCATATGTTGCCCTGTGCTCTCCACCACAATTACAGCATTTAATCTGAGTATTTTCACCACATTCTTGAATTTTGTGCTCCCCTCCACATTTTAAACATCTCTGTTTGCCCCTGCACACTGCAGCAATGTGACCATATCTCTGACACTTGTAACACCGAAGTGGAGGAGGAACATAAGGCCTGACTGGATAACACATGAAACCCACTTTAACTCTCTCCGGGACTTCTGGAGTAGAAAATTTCAGAAGCACAGATAAGCTGTCAACTCTCTCATTGTTCACTGTTTTCTGCAATCTCTTTATATCACTGACTTCAACATTATGGATGTTATGTTTTAATTTCTCCAGATCTTCATTAACCGGAATTCCGTAAATAACTCCTCGGGAATCTTTCTTTTCTCCCAACACTCTTTTACTCTCCACTCTTTTCTTTCCAATACTTTCAACACTCATTGCTTTCCTTTTGTGCTCTTCTGATTTACAGACGATTAGCAAGTTTCCATCTCTCAGAGTTTTAGCCATTTCAACTTCCCCCACTTTCTTTTTTAGCTCCTTAGAGACTATTACTGGGCTCAGAATAATATTTTCATCTTCCTATCTGAATTTTAATATTATCTTCACCTCTTCTTTCATGATTTTTTTACGTACACCCTTGCTTCCATCATCTGTGCTTTCGTCTTCAAGGTTTCTTTTGATTCCTGAATTCTCACAAGCTCTGCCCGCTTCACTACTTTTGGATTTTCCATTTCTCCGGTAACTACCAACTGGCATCCAACTATCCATATCCGAATCACTTTCTAGCTCTTCCTCATCCTCTACAACTTGAGCCGCCATCTTGATCCCACAAACTGGCTTTTGACTCGGATCAGTGTCGTTGTCATCGTCTCCTTCTTCCGACGAGGACCCCCAAACCATTTTGCGTCGCCGAGATCTCGGAGACCTGCTCATGTCTGAAGCTGTTCTCCCGCCGGAAACACGAGGATCTTTTCAGGGATAGTATTTATGGGAGGCTGAACAAAGACAGGACTAATGAGATGATTGGGAGCAGGTGTGAACAGAGGCTTTTAGAAGGAGCTAGGAAAAGAAGGCCACTAGGGGGCAACAAAGAAAAACTAAGAACTCAAATGTATCCAGAAAACACCAATAAAACTAGAAAACAGAGAAAAACATGGATCAACGTGAAACTGACAACTCACAGAAAACTTAACAGAACCAAGACAATGACAACAGAAAGAAATGGCATCATAAAACAATGGTGTTGGCCTGTGATCCTGCTTTTATTGTTTTAAACTTAACGCATTTTTTATTAATCTATTTTTGAAAGCATAACAAAACATGGATTTCCCATGATTACTACTACCGATGGAGCGAACTGCATTCAATAAAAAACAAACAAAAAAAACTCATATTTTGATCAGGATCTCGTTGGTTTATCTTGCAATTATGATGTCGTATTCAGATGTTTATGAAACTTTTTCTCATAAAGCTGCCATAAGTTCCTAAATATGACGTAAAAAAAATAGCTCAGACCGGGTCGGAACCATTGTGTCAGGTTGATTGTGAGGTCGGCCCGTTTTAAGTGTTACTCAGGGGGTGATAAACAAGCAGGTTGCTAGCCGCTTGCGGTAAATTCGGTAAGTTTATATAAATATAAAATAATGATTGCAGCTACATATAAAGCAGTCGAAAATTAGTCAGAGGTTAGGCTGTTCGTTGGCAAGAAGCCCGGCTTCTTGCCTGGAAGCGGCGCTGTGAAGCTAACGGAGCTAGCATTAGCTAACCCTAACCTCCATCTGACTGGACACAGAAGAGAGCCAGACAACCGAACCGACACCAGAGCCTCAATAACACAACTTTCCTTTTCCTTAAACAGGGGCTTTGACCAAAGTGCTAAGTAGTTTGATTTTACAGCAAAGATAATAAAAATATAGTTCACCAAATTATGTCAAAATCACACATTTAGATAAAAAGAACAAACAAATATGCTAGTTGCTATCTGTCATTTAATTTCACTTAAAACCTATAAAATTAAAATATTTTAATTTAAAATATCTTTTTACATGTTTACCTTTAGCTATTTAATTTCCCTTTTCCATCCTTTCAAGTATTTAACTGTGGGCTGATAAGGTAATACTATACTGCAAATTTATAGTCAAACAGTCAAAAACTATTTTGGATGCTAAGATACTTTTCAGCTATTTTTTAATATAAAATTATTAGAATTAAGATTTATCATTTTAATATTCATTGATCATTTACTGTTTATAACTGGGTCTGGACCCTCCTCTGGCTAAATAAAGAAATGTATTCACCTTCAGGCAAATCAAATAGTTTAAGACTAAATGCCAAAACTTTCCACCTCGGCTGCTGAGAGGATGAAAAATAAGGATTTCTATCTGCTTTTATGTTTCCATCATGAGTCCACAGATCTGGACCTCATCAGCTCAGACATCACTGCTAAACTAGAGGCTCAGGAGGGGCAGACCTTATCAGATTGATTAATAAAACAGCCAAATTAACCCATTTTCTGTCTATATAACTGATATTGGTGTAAAATCCTTTTTTTTTTATTTGTACAAGATTAGACCTAAGTGGAAACTTGGGTTTTTAGAATTAGCATTAAAGTAAACAAGTTGGATATCAAAACAAATGATTTCGTTTTAGAGCAGATGATGTCTTAAGGCAAACTGGTTTGCAGCATTTTAAAATCTTAGAAGCAGTTGTCTGATATAGAGCAGAACAAATCATTATTGCTCTCCAGTTTTTAAAATTCTAGTGTGATATTTTAGACCAAAACCTGAAATCTAGTTTTTGTTTTTCTCTGCAGCTTCCTGCAAATGTTATTAGATGCATGATTTGTTGTTTTGAGGCATTTAGAATACATATTTAACGGCTAACAGCGCTTTATTTAGCCAAAGAGTGCTGCTCCAATATGTTTTTTCTTTTATAATTATTCAGAATTAATCCCCTTTTTAAAGTAGCAGATAAAGATGAGAATAATAATACTTTTGAAACATTTTCAGGTCAGGAAGATGACTTGGAGTGTTTGGAGGGTTACACTGGCGTGCATCGCCACTGTCACCTGTTGCATTTTATCTAGCTGACTGGTTTTTGGCAGAGATAAATCATTTCAAAACTGCTCTGTTTGCACCAACATGGTTGATCTGCAGAATAATTTATAGCAGTTGGCAGAGATGATATAAAATCCCAATACATTTTTCCTAGACTTTAATTTATTTTCTCCAAGTTTAGACCTGCTGGTCCCTTTAGAGATACGGCTGCTTATTTTAAATTATCTCAATAAAACTTCAAGGATTTGTATCTAGTTTAAGTCCAGAGTTTTTACATAGCTGTGATACTGATGTTTGCTGCTGCAGGGTCGCTCTGATGGCCGACGGAGAAGTGGCGGGAGTCGACCTCAGCAGGAAGTTTGTCTCTGAGTCGGAGCTCGACGAGAGGAGGAAGAAGAGGCAGGAGGAATGGGAGAAAGTCAGGAAGCCAGACGATCCAGAGGGTGGGAGCGAATGCATGGAAGTCCTGCAGCGTGACCAATGGCGCCACTCGTTTTTTAAAAACGTGTCTGTCTGTTTGTTCACCAGAGGCCCCAGAGGAGGAGTACGACCCTCGATGTCTCTATGACCGGCTGCAGGAGCAGAAGGACAAGAAACAGCAGGAATATGAGGAGCAGTTTAAGTTCCGTAGGTCTATTTCATCAAGTCCAACCAGATTCACATGTATTCCTCATCATGAAGGACAGCAGCTCTCCAAGGGATCTGCTGCCAGTGATCCTTTTGCATCAAAGTACACCCAGGAAAATAACAGAAAGCTGAACAGTGCCTGGTTAGGTTACAGTCATGTTCTCAATCTGCTTCCTGCTTTGTTTGGTGGGAATGTTGGGTCCTGCCTTGTGTAGTTAGCTGTGTTATGATTTGAAATCAGTTTTTCCTCTCCTTTTGTAATCACCCAGCGTAGGATAAAGGTTAGCCATGGTGATAATTCCAGCATGTTAAAGATCAACAATGATTCATATGCACAGCATTCCAACGATCCACTTATCCACAGATCAGCTTGTTGGCTTAAAGCCCTGTTTATGTTATGATGCTAATTCAGTGGAAGACAGACTCTTTAGCCTTCAATTAATGCTCTCTTTGTTCTGCCTTTTGGTGACAGGAAACATGGTGAGGGGACTGGACGAGGATGAGACCAGTTTCCTGGACGAGGTTTCCCGGCAGCAGGTCCTGGTTGAGAAGCAGCGGAGAGACGAGGAGAAGAAGGAGCTCCTGGAATACAGAATATCCTTTTTTATGGGAAGCTTTCTGGTTGGGGCTGTAGAGTTTCCTGAATTATTGTGAGGTTTAGAACTGGGCAATGACATCCAGAGAATCAATAGTACGCCATGATGATGAAGACTAGCATCAATAGTACGCCATGATGAGGAAAACTAGCATCAATAGTACGCCATGATGAGGAAGACTAGCATCAATAGTATGCCTGGTGATGACCAAGATTAGCATCAATAGTACACCATGATGACGAAGATTAGTATCAATAGGGCACCATGATGACGAAGATTAGCATTAATAGAATGCCATGATGATGAAGACTAGCCTCAATAGTACGCCTTGATGAAGAAGACAAGGTTCGCTCTAGTGCTCCATGATGATGAAGATTAGCATCAATAGAACGCCATGCTGAGGAAGAATAGCATCAACAGTACGCCATAATAACGAAGACCACCATTAATAGAAGGCCATAATGACTAAGACAAGCATCAATAGAACGCCATGATGACAAAGATTAGCATCAATAGTATGCCATGATGACGAAGACTAGCATCAATAGAACGCCATGATGACAAAGATTAGCATCAATAGTATGCCATGATGACGAAGACTAGCATTAATAGAATGCCATGATGACAAAGATTAGCATCAATAGAACGCCATGATGACAAAGACTAGCATCAATAGTACGCCATGATGACGAAGACTAGCATCAATAGTACGCCATGATGATGAAGACTAGCATCAATAGTACGCCATGATGACGAAGACTAGCATCAATAGTACGCCATGATGATGAAGACTAGCATCAATAGTACGCCATGATGACGAAGACTAGCATCAATAGTACGCCATGATGACGAAGACTAGCATCAATAGCACGCTCACTCTGTATTGTGGAAGATCAAGTTAGACACTGAAGTTCTGTGTCTTGTAACTGTTACCAAGGTTACCAAGGGAAACAGCAAATCTGAATTTGTTTATTTAACATTTGACATGTTGTGTTTGAACTCCTTGACTCTTCACCATCACAGTGCTTTGCAGAAGCAAACATCAGCATCAGCAGACGGTCGGCGGGAGACCGAGAAGAAGGCGGGGCCTAAACCTTCAGGGGCAGAACCAAAGACCAGCCACTTGTCTCAGGCCCATTTATTAGTTGGAGCTGTTAAAAGACGCAGGTATGCTGACAAATCCATCACTCCTTTAACCTGAAACATTCACTACAATCAGCTGTGGTTTCCTTTATCAGGTTATGTCCAACATTCTCGTTGTCGGTCTGCTCGCTCCGTCTGTTCCTCCCAAACACTTTACTGAACAGGAATAGCAGAACATGGATCTGATGTTTATTAAGGAGGACAATCCCTCCTGGTGTTTCTTCAAGTCTAGGTTATAAAAGTTCAGGATTTCTTAACCTGGATTTACAGACTGGGCTCATCATTTAAACAAGGGGTTCCTGATGCATTCTAGAACAAGTGACTTTGGATTTAACCTGAGGAATAATGGAACTGGCCCTCAGCTGCTCAGCTTCTAGTGTTGTGCATGATCTTGGAGTTCCTTCCTTCCTTCCTTCCTTCCTTCCTTCCTTCCTTCCTTCCTTCCTTCCTTCCTTCCTTCCTTCCTTCCTTCCTTCCTTCCTTCCTTCCTTCCAATTTATCCCACCTTCCTCTCCTATATCTCTCCTTCCTTCTTCCCCCCCCTCTCTTCTTCCTTCCTTCCTCCCCTCCATCTTTCCTTGTATCCCTCCTTCCTTCCCTATATCCCTCCTTCCCTCTCTCCTTCCTTCCTTCCTTCCTTCCTTCCTTCCTTCCTTCCTTCCTTCCTTCCTTCCTTCCTTCCTTCCTTCCTTCCTTCCTTCCTTCCTTCCTTCCTCCCCTCCATCTTTCCTTGTATCCTTCCTTTCTTGTATCACTCCTCCTTTCTTCCTTCCCCTCCCACTCCTTCCTTCCTTCCTTCCTTGTTCCTCCCCTCCATCTTTCTTTGTATCCCTCCTTCCTTCCCTATATCCCCCCGTCCCTCTCTCTCTCTCTCCTTCCTTCCTTCCTTCCTTCCTTCCTTCCTTCCGATTTATCCCACCTTCCTCTCCTATATCTCTCCTTCCTTCTTCCCCCCCCCCCTCCTTCCTTCCTTCCTCCCCTCCATCTTTCCTTGTATCCCTCCTTCCTTCCCTATATCCCTCCTTCCCTCTCTCCCTCTCTCCTTCCTTCCTTCCTTCCTTCCTTCCTTCTTCCCCTCCATCTTTCCTTGTATCCCTCCTTTCTTGTATCACTCCTTCTTTCTTCCTTCCCCTCCCACTCCTTCCTTCCTTCCTTCCTTGTTCCTCCCCTCCATCTTTCTTTGTATCCCTCCTTCCTTCCCTTTCCTTCCCTATATTCCCTCTCTCTCTCCTTCCTTCCTTCCTTCCTTGTTCCTCCCCTCCATCTTTCCTTGTATCCCTCCTTCCTTCCCTTTATTCCTCCGTCCTTCCTTCCTTCCTTCCTTCTTTGTATACTTTCTTCCCTATATTCCTCCTTCCTTCCCTTTATCCTTCCTTCCTTCTACCCCCCTTTCCTTCCCTCATTCCGTCCTTTTATCCCTCCTTTCTTCCTCTCTTCTTTCCTTATTTCTTTCCTTTCTCTCCTTCCTTCCCTCCCCCCCCCCTCCCTTCTTTCCTTATTTCTTTCCTTTCTCTCCTTCCATCCTGCTTCCTTCCCCCCCCCCCCCCCCCCCCCCCCTCTTTGATGGTGGTTCTCCTGTGGGAGGAATCGGATATGAACCCCTTTTCTCTCTTTCAGCTCCTCGCATTCATCCGACAGTGGGAAGAAGCAGAAGAAGGATGACAGAAGGGCAACAGGAGATGGAGACAGAACTGCAGGTGGGGATCAGTGTGATGCTGGTGGGCATAAAGTTCAGGATCTTTCAGCTTTACCCGAAAGAAGCTTTAACAAATGAACCAGTCTCTGGTTCACAGAATCACAGAATCACTTAGATTCTGGATTTAGCAGCGAGTGCAGAGTCCAAACTGTTCGGAGACCTGTGATCTTATTTAATTTCTGCTGGAGGTTTCTTCCTGTTAAAGGAAATTTTCCACTCCACTGTCGCTACAAGCATGCTGAGTATGAGGGATTGCTGAAGAGTGAATGAGTCGACACAATCAGCTGCTTTTCCCTAGAAAACTTTTAATCTGACTGTTCTGTCTCTATAAAGATACCTGAGATGATATGTTGTGAATTGATGAGATAAAAATAAACTGAATTGAATTTCAGTCAGATTCAGAGCGATTTCCTGCAGCATTTTAGGCCAGCTTTGTCACCACATAAACACGGTGGTGGCAGCATAATGCTTTCAGGAGGCTTTGTTCAGCAGGGGAAGAACAACTCCTGTTGTAGTCTGCAGCAGACCTGAGGGTGGATTGCAGGTTCTCCTTCCAGCCATGTTTCCCAACAGCCTAGTCAAAGTACAGACATGAATCTAAAGCAGAATCCTTGGAAAGACTTAAAGACTTTATCTTTCTATAGTCAAAGCTGGTCTATTCCAAGGTTTGGGGTAAAGATGGACGATGTTACTGAATTTTTGGGGGATGAGCAAAAATATAGAGAAGTAAAATGTTCACAAAGACACAGAAATAAAAAAAATATCTTATGGTTTACAATAAAATTTGTAACTAATATTATTGGAGCTTTCAAAAAAGGTTTCCTTCTTGAAGGAAGTGTCCAGCCGCAGCGGTTCTGATTCTGATTGTTTTCCTGCTCAGAGCAGGATGGAGGAGCAGCAGGAGGACGAAGCAGGGAAGCTGAGGATCACCGAGCCGTTCCAGGTCTCACAGCCAAGACTCCGCCCTCCACCCGAGGAGTGCTTCACCTGCCATCGGCCGCCGTGTGCGTCGGCGTTTTGCCCGGGCTCAGCGCTTATTCTGGCAGCAGCGACTCTGACAGCAGCTCGGACAGCGAAGGTAGCGTAGATGCAATCATGTCGCCGTACCCACGGCACAGCAGGGCCTACAGATAGACACACCCACTCATCCACCCACCCACAGAAACACTAAGTAAAGCTTTGAGCTCCAGCCGTTAGAGCTGTTCACTCTGCTCCTCTCACAGCTGGGAGTTTAACTTCTCTTTCTCCAAATTTCAGCCCAAACCTGATCTGTTCATCATGTCTGTTTCCTTTACTGTGGCTCTGAAACATGATTCTTCCCTCAATCACATCTCATGCAGTTTAAGGCGACCCTGCCAGCGGCTGAAGGCTGTGCTGGTGGCTGAGCGAACAGTGACTGACAGCTGTGGAGTGAAGACCAGGGCGGCTTTAGGACTCTGATTGTTTTAGACGAGTCAGAGCAGGATGCAGCTTTTTCAATTTACCATGCTGGACTTGTTCTTTGCTTCTCTCTCTGGTGTTTAAAATTTTAATTAAAAAATGTGGATCCTTATCCTCTTGTGTTTACTGACACATTTGTGTTTTAGAAACGTCAGGCCGCTGCCTGCATGGGAAATCATGTAATAAATGGATTTATTGAACTTCATCGACTCACATTGGGATTTTTTTTTCTTTATTCCAGAATCTTCTCCTTTCTGTCTCTTCTCAGTTTCAGTCTCCGCTTTGGGTTCAATGTATTAAAACATGAAAAAAATTAAAACAGGATTACTTTCCTTTTTTCCTATAGTGTCTTACATCCTGACATCTAAGGTTACTTTCTAGATCAATCAGATTTTCCATTTCAAAGTATCAAAGGAAAACCAGCTGATTGCATCCAGTCTCTAACTTTAAAGGATGAGCAGATAGACAGTAGATATTAACTCTTTAGCAATCCCCCACACTGAGCATGCATGCAGCGATAGTGGAGAGGAAAACTCTTTTTGAACAGAAAGAAACCTCCAGCAGAACCAGGCTCAGTGTGAGTGGCCATATGCTGAGACCAACTGGGGTTCAAGGAGACAGAAGCAGACATAAAAAAAGTGATATTTCTCTCCAGGATGGAGTCACAGCCAAACAGGAACAGACCAGATGAAGCTACTATAATGAGAAAAAGTAGAGAGAGCATAAGGTTAGAGATTGAACTAACACATTCTACAGAATGGCTTTTAGAGATGGAATGAAGCAGAATGATGAAAAGGGTTCCATATGTCCTCCAGCAGTCTAAGCCTATAGCAGCATAACTATAGAGATAGCTCAGGATAACCTGAGCCACTCTAACTAGAAGCTTTATCAAAAAGGAAAGTTTTAAGCCTAGCCTTAAAAGTAGACAGGATGTCTGCGTCATGGGCTACAACTGGTAGTTGGTAAACCTGCAGACTTAGAGCGAAGTGCTCTGTTTGGAACATAAGGAACATGCATATCCTCAAGTGATTCAGCCCCCCGTAATTGACATTTATGCACTATTTTTGCACGCCAGGTATCACTTTACTTGGATTTATTCACTTTAATTGGACTTTTCACTTTATTTGGATTTAGTTTTTACATATACATAGATATACGTACAGATATATATACAGAAGAGCTATATGTGTATATATATTTTATCTCTCTTTATTCTTATTTTTTATCTTTATTATATTGTATAGTTGGATGTGTGTATATATCATATAAAACTTTAACTAGAGCGTGTAACAAAAGTAATTTCCCTCTGGGATTATTAAAGTATTTCTGATTCTGATATCTATGATATTGGTTATTTAAGGCTTTATATGTGAGAAGGAGGATTTTAAATTCTATTCTGGATTTAACAGGAAGCCAATGAAGAGAAGCCAGGACAGGAGAGATATGATCTCTCTTTTTCATTTTCATCAGAACTCTGGCTGCAGCATTTTGGATCAGCCCAAGGCTGAATACCAAAATAGAGATCATATCTCTCCTATCCTGGCTTCTCTTCATTGGCTTCCTGTTAAATCCAGAATAGAATTTAAAATCCCCCATCTGACATATAAAGTCTTAAATGGCCAAGCTCCATCTTATATCAGAGATCTGATTGTTCCTTATGTTCCTAACAGAGCACTTCGCTCTCAATCTGCAGGTTTACTAGTGGTTCCTAGAATTTCTAAAAGTAGAATGGGAGGCAGATCTTTTAGTTATCAGGCTCCTCTCCTGTGGAACCAACTACCAGTTTTAGTCCGTGAGGCAGACACCCTGTCTACTTTTAAGGCTTGGCTTAAAACTTTCATTTTTGATAACGCTTATAGTTAGAGGGGCTCAGGTTATCCTGAGCTATCTCTATAGTTATGCTGCTATAGGCTTAGACTGCTGGAGGACATAGGGACCCCATTTTCATCATTCTGCTTCATTCTATCTCTATTCTCCCACTCTGCAGAATCTATTACTTTAATCTCTAACGTTCTGCTCTCTCTGCTTTTTCTCATAGTAGCTTTGCCTCATCTGTTCCTGTTTGGCTGTGACTCCATCCTGGAGAGAAATATCAGCTCTGCTGCTGCCATTAACACTCTTACTTATAGATGTTGGAGATCTGCCTGTTTTCCAGTGTAGTCCTGTTTCTCTGACTGTGATTGGCTGGATGTGCTCTCTTCATCCTGCCTGGCTGTGTGTTTCCTGGACAGGGTCGCCTTTTACAGTTTCTTATTGTGTCTCTGCTTCTGTCTCCTTGAACCCCAGTCGGCCTCAGCAGATGGCCGCTACACTGAACCTGGTTCTGCTGGAGGTTTCTTCCTGTTAAAAGGGAGTTTTTCCTCTCTACGGTCGCTACAAGCATGCTTAGTGTGAGGGATTGCATCCGAGTTAATGAGTCGATGCAATCAACTGGTTTTCCTTAGATAGAAAACTTTGAATCAACTTGACTGTATGATCTGGTGAACTGTAAAGTGCCTTGAGATGACATGTCTTGAATTGGCGCTATAGAAATAAACTGAATTTTATTGAAATTTAACTGCTCTGTACTTTGTTTGAATTAATGGTTTTATGGAGACCTTGACAGCTTTTTCAGACTTTTAAGATCGTGCGAAAAATTTCATGTCAGAACCGAGCAGAACTACAAGTTGTGAAGGCTATGATTGTCTTGTTTTAATTTTTTTGCAAAGAAAGAAAGAGTCAACTGAGAGAATATCCACCGATCTCGTTATATTTGACTGGATTGCATGGTTGAATACTTTTTCACACAACACATTAAAAGCTGCATTTAAGCTATCATCTCCAATGTCACCATGGATGTTAACCCTTTAAAGCTCGATCCAAGAATAAAACAAAACAGAGAATTACTTTTTTTTTGGTTTGAAGTCCTTATTTGGCCTTTAAACAATATATGTAAAAAGAAAAAACAAATACATTTTTGATATAATTTATTACTATGCGATAAGTCAAGATTATTTTTTGTGTAGTCTTCTGCCCTGTTATCAGGTATAGCTGATTGTGTACAATAGGATTTTGAGCAAAGTTTTTACCATTAAATTATGCAAAAGGTGTCAGACGCAAAACATTTCAGAGACCGTCTGTATCAAATATGATACATTTGGCATTACAGGGTTAGAATCCCCCATTATGACGACCTCGTCAGTATTTGAAACTAAATCAGGTCCTCTGAAAATTCATCTAAAAATTTAGAGTAAGGACCTCGTGGACGGATCAAAGTCACAAAAATAAGAGGTTTTGTTGCCTAGTTTGCAATTTGGATGAGGGAAACTAAGGGTTAAATGTTCAAAAGAGTTGTAATTAGTAACTTGTTGTTACTCTTCCTCCTCACCTAGAATTTCTGGGTATGTGAAAATTTAAATAACTAGATGCTCACAATCCTCTTGCAGTCATGTTTCAGTGAGATAAATAAACTTTTATCACAGATCAAGTCTTTGACTAACTATTGGAAACTATGGTATTTTAAAATTAACTTTAAAAAGTTCAGTTTGACTTTGGAACATCGGTATTATATTAATGTGGGGTTAGAAAACAGAAGGTTTAACTTCAGCCCATAGAAAGTCACTTTTTTTTTTATTAACCATTTATCCATCAGATTGTTGGGATATCTTCTGCATCTTTAAAAAACATTGAAAGAAAAGTCAAAGGTAAAAATATTTAGCATTTTTATTCTTTGATGAACATTTTCAAACTCCAAGAAAGTATCAAGTCCACGACCTTCTGGTTCCAACATCTTCACAAGCCCAAAATATAAAGAGCTTCAAATATTCAGGTCACCTTGTTCAAGATGAAAGTGCTGCCTACGTTTTTATGAAACTCCTAAAAGCAGAACATTTGGATAGGATGTAATTTATCCAGAGATGTGCCCTCCTGAGGATAAATCTGCCCGAGGTGAGGAAGGAGCCGGTTTCTGGTTGGTGTTCTGACTGTCTGAACGTGTCCCATCATACAGCACTATGAGGCTTCTCTGATGGTGGTTTTGGAGTCAGCAGATACCTCATAGCCCAGTGCAGCAGAGACGCAGCCACTCTGAACCGGCTGAAGTCCTGCAGGTTCTGACCCGTCACTGTGTAGGAGTATGTGAATGGCCTGCCGTCGCTGTGAACGCTGGGGGGCGTTCTCAGGGCGGCTCCAGCGTCGGTCAGTGTTGGACAGTCTTCATCCCTGCTTCTGGACGCTCCGATCTGGGAGTCGAAGAGCCAGGATGGAGGCCCCCCGCTGAGCTCCTCCTCTTCCTCCACTGCTGCCTCCTCACAGCGCTTCCTCTTGGGTTTCCTGTAGTTCGCCTGAGTATCGTCCTCCTGGCCGTTCTGGGCGTTTGCTCCATCTGATGCTTGAGGTTCTGCTGGGCTTGTTGATGAAGAGGAAGCTGGAAGACTGACGAGAGGCTGGTTCTGGTAAGGAGGCAGAAAGCTGTGGATGGGAGGCTGTGTGCTGGTTGCCATGGTAACGCAATCTGGATTGGCGCGAGGCGGGGTTGGAGTCGAGTCTGGAGATGAATTTGAGGAGCAAAAGCTGACGTCTGGAGGGGGGTAGATGTCCCAAGGATTTGAGGGAAGCATGGCAGCTAGGTCCGGCAGAGGAGGGTCATCCTCCATCAGAGAAGGAGAATGCTCCCCTGGAGCGGACCCCGTCTCTTCAACTGGAGCGGACCCCGTCTCTCCAGCTGGACCGGATCCCGTCTCTCCAGCTGGACCGGACCCCGTCTCTCCAGCTGGACCGGACCCCGTCTCTCCAGCTCGACTGGACCCCATCTCTCCAGCTGGACCATCTGGAATGGACCCCATCTCTCCAGCTGAACCGGATCCCGTCTCTCCAGCTGGACCATCTGGACTGGACCCCATCTCTCCAGATGGACCATCTGGACCGGACCCCGTCTCTCCAGCTCGACTGGACCCCATCTCTCCAGCTGGACCGGACCCTGTCTCTCCAGCTTGACTGGACCCCGTCCCTCTAGCTGGACTGGTTCTCGTCCCTCCATCTGGACGGGATCCCATCCCTCCACCTGCAGGCTCAGGTTTCCGGCATTCTGCCTCCACCTGCCTTGTAGCTCCAGCATCTCCCTCTGGAATGAGGAGAAACCTCTCTGGGATGCTGAAGCTGGGCTGTCCTCTGTACCTGACCCGGTCCAGGTCCCAGTGGGTGGAGCAGCTCAGGGACAGGCTGGGAGCAGAGGTGGAGGGTTGGGGGCTCCTCAGAGCCAGCAGCTTCTTCCTGACGTCCTCCAGCAGGGTCTGCAGACAGTCGTGCTGCCACGCCCCCAGCAGCTCGGACAGATCCATTCCACCCTGGCTCGACTGGGAGTCCTCCTGACCCAGCAGAGACCTCCAGGTTCTGCAGATCTTCATCCTAACGGATGCCAGGCTGGTGCAGCAGGGCGGGCTGTCTTTAACGGGACCCGCAGCAAAGGTGGCCATCTCCCCCACTGACAGGAAGAACCAGCACCTGGTCTGTTCCGGGTCCATGTGGAACTGCAGCATGAAGTTCTTCAGGATCACGGTGCTGTTCGGGAGGCTGCTGAACGACTCCCGATCCTCCTGCTCCTGGAGGGTCTCCCAGGCGGAGGCAGTGAGCACTGCGGGCATCTGGAGCGATCCGTCAGACAGGAAGAGCAGTCCTGTCGGGCCATCGGTAGCCAGAGCCTGGGACTCGCTCATCTGACCCACCCCGATGACATGAGCCTTCAGGTGGCCGCTGGGTGGATCCTCCAGGCTTCCGTAGCTCATGATCAGATTCTCGATCCAAGGAGTCAGTTTGCTCCGCGGACGCATTTTCTGCCTTTATTATTTGAAATAGTGCAACTGGAATAAGCTTCCGAGTGGAAACGGGGAACCCGCTCATTGTTTCCTACTTCATAACAACTTCACATAAGAGCAAAAAGTAAACATTAATACTGCTGAAGCATAAATGTTATTTAATAAACATTGATTCAATGAATTACAGCTAAATAAACTAGTTCAATAATGAGTATATAGACTGTCAAGTTAAAGTAAGCAATAATTCTTTGTTTATAACCGATACTATATAAAGAAGATAAATAAGAAATTAAGTGAGTTAATCCTCCAGATAAGCATGTTTATTAGAAACTAAATATTATATATATCGTTTAAAAAGACTCCTTCCCTCTAATGTTTAATTTACTTAAATTCAAAAATACTATATTAATCCCAAACTAAATAAAATTAATTAAATAAACAGAAACATGTTGACTGTAAATGTTTCTCTAAATGGTGTCTGAATAAATTAAGCTCGTGAAGAGTTTTTTACTGCTGGAACATTTGGACAGTACCTGAGCTCTGAGACGTTCACGGATATATATATATATATATATATATATATATATATATATATATATATATATATATATATATATATATATATATATATATATATATATATATATATATATATGAGATGTTTAGTTCTATAGTTTGGTCTTACGTTCCTGAACGCACCATGTGACCCATGCCTCTGGCGTCGCCTCAACATTGAGTGTTGTGTCCTGGGTGCAGTTTGTTGCACACCCTGTGCCATAAAACACCTCAAACACTCTGCAAACTGAAGGTAAGACCTTAGAATCAATAACTCTTGATTGATCCACCATGACAGGTTCACCTTTAATCATCGCTGTCTGAGCCGTTTATCTTGCCTGTCAGTAGTTTTGCTGCTCTTTTGTTTTGCTGGGTTTAACCTAGTTTTTCCTGCCAGACCTTGTTTAAAAACCGTCTACTTTAAGGCGGAGCAGCCTGCCGCAGCTACCAGCGACGGTTTCACATAACTAATCTTCGTTAGCATTAATCGTCACGCTTTAACACAACGATCGGCTCATCGTTTGTTCTTTATACAATTGTTAATTTTAATATGGATCAATTCTGAGATGCAGTTTGTCTGCTTCTGCAGACAGCAGTCCCAGGTCCCGACATGTCGAGCTCCGCATCCAGTGATCCGGGTCTCACGGTCTCTGATCCGCAGCACTCGCAGAAGCTGCTCAGAGTTCTCCGGTCGTTCTGGCAAGAGCAAAGCTTCCACGATGCGGTGCTTGTTGTGGATGGAGAGGAGCTGCCGGTGCAGAAGAACATCCTGGCTGCAGCCAGCCCCTACATCAGGTCAGACCTGCTGGGTTGAAGCAGGAAGGGTGTGTTCACTTTACTTCTACTTGCATGTTGTGACACATTCTGATGTCATTTGTTTTCTGTCAGAACCAAGCTGAACTACAACCCTCCCAAAGAAGATGGGTCAACCTATAGGATTGAGTTACAGGGAGTCTCCATGAGCGTCATGAAACAGATCCTGGACTACATCTTCAGCGGGGAGGTGAGGCTTCAGCAGTGGTTTCCTTTGGTTTGACAAAGCAGAAATAAAGCCAAGAAGAAAGGGCCTTAGGTGTTTGGGTTAATCCCACACTGTCCTGATGAAGACAGCTGACAGGAGCAGAGGGTGACTGAAACCTAAAAAGTCCTCAAGAAGGTCAGGGCTTTCCAGAGGGCTTTACCCAATTATGTTAATGGAAAGTTAGTGGAAAGGAAAAAAGGCACAAAAGCTACAAACACAAGAGAGGTTTGGAAGAAAAAGAAGATTCTACAGTTAGTCTGAGATCCTCTGACTGAACTGCTGAGCTTCAGGAGCGCCTCCACACGTCATCTGGAGACCACTTTGTGTTTTAACTGTAATCATCAATGTGCAAAACTGAGCACCTTGTTTTTCTCTTGCAGATCATCTTGAGCGAAGAAACCATTCAGGACGTGGTGCAGGCGTCCGACCTGCTCCTCATGACCGATCTGAAGTCCCTTTGCTGCCAATTCCTGGAGAGTTGCATCACAGCAGAGAACTGTATCGGCATCCGCCTCTTCTCGCTGCTTTACAACCTCCAGCACGTCCACTACGTCGCCACTGACTTCCTGCAGACCCACTTCCGTGACGTGGCGCTCACCGAGGAGTTCAGGGAGCTGCCCCACAACCGACTGTGTGAGGTGCTGAGCATGGAGAAGCTCAACGTAGGCAACGAGAAGCACGTTCTAGAGGCGGTGGTGCGATGGTTCAGCCATGACACGGACAACCGCCGGGTGAGTCTGAAGCTCTGGTCAAAGGTCATCGGATCAGAAGGCAGAGGGGGCGTGTCTAAAGAGAGGGGGCGTGTCTGATGAGAGGGGGCGTGTCTGTTAATAGGGGCGTGCACAAACGGAGAGTGTTGATTCATTTAGAATAAAAATAAACAACAGGTCTCTGGGTTCAGTGGACATGTCTCTGGGTTCAGTGGACATGTCTCTCTGGGTTCAGTGGACATGTCTCTGGGTTCAGTGGACATGTCTCTCTGGGTTCAGTGGACATGTCTCTGGGTTCAGTGGACATGTCTCTCTGGGTTCAGTGGACATGTCTCTCTGGGTTCAGTGGACATGTCTCTCTGGGTTCAGTGGACATGTCTCTGGGTTTAGTGGACGTGTCTCTCTGGGTTCAGTGGACATGTCTCTCTGGGTTCAGTGGACATGTCTCTCTGGGTTCAGTGGACATGTCTCTCTGGGTTCAGTGGACATGTCTCTGGGTTTAGTGGACGTGTCTCTCTGGGTCTAGTGGAGGTGTCTCTCAGGGTTCAGTGGACATGTCTCTGGGTTTAGTGGACGTGTCTCTCTGGGTCTAGTGGAGGTGTCTCTCAGGGTCTAGTGGAGGTGTCTCTCAGGGTTCAGTGGACATGTCTCTGGGTTTAGTGGACGTGTCTCTCTGGGTCTAGTGGAGGTGTCTCTCTGGGTCTAGTGGAGGTGTCTCTCAGGGTTCAGTGGACATGTCTCTGGGTTTAGTGGACGTGTCTCTCTGGGTCTAGTGGAGGTGTCTCTCTGGGTCTAGTGGAGGTGTCTCTCTGGGTTCAGTGGACATGTCTCTGGGTTTAGTGGACGTGTCTCTCTGGGTCTAGTGGAGGTGTCTCTCAGGGTTCAGTGGACATGTCTCTGGGTTTAGTGGACGTGTCTCTCTGGGTCTAGTGGAGGTGTCTCTCTGGGTTCAGTGGACATGTCTCTGGGTTTAGTGGACGTGTCTCTCTGGGTCTAGTGGAGGTGTCTCTCTGGGTCTAGTGGAGGTGTCTCTCTGGGTTCAGTGGACATGTCTCTGGGTTTAGTGGACTTGTCTCTCTGGGTCTAGTGGAGGTGTCTCTCTGGGTTCAGTGGACATGTCTCTGGGTTTAGTGGACGTGTCTCTCTGGGTCTAGTGGAGGTGTCTCTCTGGGTTCAGTGGACATGTCTCTGGGTTTAGTGGACTTGTCTCTCTGGGTCTAGTGGAGGTGTCTCTCTGGGTTCAGTGGACATGTCTCTGGGTTTAGTGGACGTGTCTCTCTGGGTCTAGTGGAGGTGTCTCTCTGGGTTCAGTGGACATGTCTCTGGGTTTAGTGGACTTGTCTCTCTGGGTCTAGTGGAGGTGTCTCTCTGGGTTCAGTGGACATGTCTCTGGGTTTAGTGGACGTGTCTCTCTGGGTCTAGTGGAGGTGTCTCTCTGGGTTCAGTGGACATGTCTCTGGGTTTAGTGGACGTGTCTCTCTGGGTCTAGTGGAGGTGTCTCTCTGGGTTCAGTGGACATGTCTCTGGGTTTAGTGGACTTGTCTCTCTGGGTCTAGTGGAGGTGTCTCTCTGGGTTCAGTGGACATGTCTCTGGGTTTAGTGGACTTGTCTCTCTGGGTCTAGTGGAGGTGTCTCTCTGGGTTCAGTGGACATGTCTCTGGGTTTAGTGGACGTGTCTCTCTGGGTCTAGTGGAGGTGTCTCTCTGGGTCTAGTGGAGGTGTCTCTCTGGGTTCAGTGGACATGTCTCTGGGTTTAGTGGACGTGTCTCTCTGGGTCTAGTGGAGGTGTCTCTCTGGGTTTAGTGGACGTACGTCTCTTCGGGTTTAGTGAATGTGTCTTTTTGGGTTTAGTGGAGGTGTCTCTCTGGGTTTAGTGGACGTGTCTCTCTGGGTCTAGTGGAGGTGTCTCTCTGGGTTCAGTGGACATGTCTCTGGGTTTAGTGGACGTGTCTCTCTGGGTCTAGTGGACGTGTCTCTCTGGGTCTAGTGGAGGTGTCTCTCTGGGTTCAGTGGACATGTCTCTGGGTTTAGTGGACGTGTCTCTCTGGGTCTAGTGGAGGTGTCTCTCAGGGTTCAGTGGACATGTCTCTGGGTTTAGTGGACGTGTCTCTCTGGGTCTAGTGGAGGTGTCTCTCTGGGTCTAGTGGAGGTGTCTCTCTGGGTTCAGTGGACATGTCTCTGGGTTTAGTGGACGTGTCTCTCTGGGTCTAGTGGAGGTGTCTCTCTGGGTCTAGTGGAGGTGTCTCTCTGGGTTCAGTGGACATGTCTCTGGGTTTAGTGGACGTGTCTCTCTGGGTCTAGTGGAGGTGTCTCTCTGGGTTTAGTGGACGTACGTCTCTTCGGGTTTAGTGAATGTGTCTTTTTGGGTTTAGTGGACGTGCGTGTAGAGTTGGGAATTGAAAAGATTTTCACGATTCCGATTCCCTTTTCGATTCTATGAAACGATTCGATTCTTTATCGATTCTTTTTTCGATTCCAATTTGGGGGGAAAAGGAGAACAAACAGTTTGATTATCAGCATCAACTTTGTTTAATTAACTATTGCACAATGTTACAAACTCAACAAGATCAAGATGTCCACAGGAAATGTGAAACTGGAGTAACATCTGTGTTTAAATGAAAAATTAATACAAGAACAAACTTAATAACCAACAATGTCTAATAACAAATGATAGGATAATAACCTAATTTAAATAACAAAAAATACTAATTATAAAACAGTAGTAGGGAAAATTAACAGTTCTTTTGCAGAAAGATGAGCATATATGCTTTTTCTGGAAGGATACAGGATCTTTCAGCGCTTAAGGTGTCTCCAGCCGTGGAGAACACCCTCTCAGATGGGGTGGAGGTAGTTTTCAGCCAGTCCAGATAGCAAGGGCAGCACATCTTGCTTGTTCCACCACCACAGTGTGGCGCTATCCCTGCAGGGGATGGAGGGCAAGCTTTTATAGAGCTGGATTTCCTGATCTACCCTCTGGGCTAAGGAAAGACGGGGCTTTGATTCACAAAGTGACCGCAGCTCGTTGTCTTCCTCCTCGAATAGTTCTTCCAACTTGCGTAACTTGCGTAACTTACGTAAAAAACGTGACGTAAGTCGTGCTCCCCAGAGCCGGCGCTCTAGGCTCTGGTGCTGCGGGAATCGAAAAAAGAATCGTTCAGCGAGCTGCCAAACGATGCCATGGAATCGGAAAATACGGAACCGGTTCTGAACAGGAACCGGTTTTCGATTCCCATCCCTACGTGCGTGTCTCTCTGGGTTTAGTGGATGTGCATCTCTCTGGGTTTAGTGGATGTGTGTCTCTCTGGTTTAGTGGACGTGCGTCTCTCTGGGTTTAGTGGATGTGCATCTCTCTGGGTTTAGTGGATGTGTGTCTCTCTGGTTTAGTGGACGTGCGTCTCACTGGGTTTAGTGGACGTGCGTCTCACTGGGTTTAGTGGATGTGTGTCTCTCTGGTTTAGTGGACGTGCGTCTCTCTGGGTTTAGTGGACGTGCGTCTCTCTGGGTTTAGTGGATGTGCATCTCTCTGGGTTTAGTGGATGTGTGTCTCTCTGGTTTAGTGGACGTGCGTCTCACTGGGTTTAGTGGACGTGCGTCTCACTGGGTTTAGTGGATGTGTGTCTCTCTGGATTAGTGGACGTGCGTCTCACTGGGTTTAGTGGATGTGTGTCTCTCTGGTTTAGTGGATGTGCATCTCTCTGGGTTTAGTGGATGTGTGTCTCTCTGGTTTAGTGGACGTGCGTCTCACTGGGTTTAGTGGACGTGCGTCTCTCTGGGTTTAGTGGATGTGTGTCTCTCTGGTTTAGTGGACGTGCGTCTCACTGGGTTTAGTGGACGTGCGTCTCACTGGGTTTAGTGGACGTGCGTCTCTCTGGGTTTAGTGGACGTGCGTCTCTGGGTTTAGTGGACGTGCGTCTCTCTGGGTTTAGTGGATGTGCGTCTCTGGGTTTAGTGGACGTGCGTCTCTCTGGGTTTAGTGGACGTGCGTCTCTCTGGGTTTAGTGGATGTGCGTCTCTGGGTTTAGTGGACGTGCGTCTCTCTGGGTTTAGTGGACGTGCGTCTCTCGGGGTTTAGTGGATGTGCGTCTCTGGGTTTAGTGGACGTGCGTCTCTCTGGGTTTAGTGGACGTGCGTCTCTCTGGGTTTAGTGGACGTGCGTCTCTGGGTTTAGTGGACGTGCGTCTCTCTGGTTTAGTGGACGTGCGTCTCTCTGGGTTTAGTGGACGTGCGTCTCTCTGGGTTTAGTGGACGTGCGTCTCTGGGTTTAGTGGACGTGCGCCTCTGGGTTTAGTGGACGTGCGTCTCTGGGTTTAGTGGACGTGCGTCTCTCTGGGTTTAGTGGACGTGCGTCTCTCTGGTTTAGTGGACGTGCGTCTCTCTGGGTTTAGTGGACGTGCGTCTCTCTGGGTTTAGTGGACGTGCGTCTCTCTGGGTTTAGTGGACGTGCGTCTCTGGGTTTAGTGGACGTGCGCCTCTGGGTTTAGTGGACGTGCGTCTCTGGGTTTAGTGGACCTGCGCCTCTGGGTTTAGTGGACGTGCGTCTCTGGGTTTAGTGGACGTGCGTCTCTCTGGGTTTAGTGGACGTGCGTCTCTCTGGTTTAGTGGACGTGCGTCTCTCTGGGTTTAGTGGACGTGCGTCTCTCTGGGTTTAGTGGACGTGCTTCTCTTTGCGTTTAGTGGACGTGCGTCTCTCTGGGTTTAGTGGACGTGCGTCTCTCTGGGTTTAGTGGACGTGCGTCTCTCTGGTTTAGTGGACGTGCGTCTCTCTGGGTTTAGTGGACGTGCGTCTCTGGGTTTAGTGGACGTGCGCCTCTGGGTTTAGTGGACGTGCGTCTCTGGGTTTAGTGGACGTGCGTCTCTGGGTTTAGTGGACGTGCGTCTCTGGGTTTAGTGGACGTGCGTCTCTCTGGTTTAGTGGACGTGCGTCTCTCTGGGTTTAGTGGACGTGCGTCTCTCTGGGTTTAGTGGACGTGCTTCTCTTTGGGTTTAGTGGACGTGCGTCTCTCTGGGTTTAGTGGACGTGCGTCTCTCTGGGTTTAGTGGACGTGCGTCTCTCTGGTTTAGTGGACGTGCGTCTCTCTGGGTTTAGTGGACGTGCGTCTCTGGGTTTAGTGGACGTGCGCCTCTGGGTTTAGTGGACGTGTCTCTCTGGGTTTAGTGGACGTGTCTCTCTGGGTTTAGTGGACGTGCGTCTCTCTGGGTTTAGTGGACGTGTCTCTCTGGGTTTAGTGGACGTGCGTCTCTCTGGGTTTAGTGGACGTGTCTCTCTGGGTTTAGTGGACGTGCGCCTCTGGGTTTAGTGGACGTGTCTCTCTGGGTTTAGTGGACGTGTCTCTCTGGGTTTAGTGGACGTGCGTCTCTGGGTTTAGTGGACGTGCGTCTCTGGGTTTAGTGGACGTGCGCCTCTGGGTTTAGTGGACGTGCGTCTCTCTGGGTTTAGTGGACGTGTCTCTCTGGGTTTAGTGGACGTGCGTCTCTCTGGGTTTAGTGGACGTGTCTCTCTGGGTTTAGTGGACGTGTCTCTCTGGGTAGGAACCTCAGTCTATGTCCGTGTCCTGAACGTTAAACCAGGTCTTCCTGTGTCTGCAGGTCCACATGAAGGAAGTGATGTCGGCCGTGTGGATGGAGGGGTTGGACCAGAGCTACCTGAGAGATCAGGTGCTTCATTGTTCATGTTCAAATTATGATGTCCATCTTCTGTTGTCTTCCTCTGCAGCTTTGAGTAGATCTACATTCCAGTGTGTCTCACATTTAGACCCAAAGAACCTTTCAGACCGCTGCTGGTGTTAATGGTGTATCTGTCCTGTTGGACAGAGGACACTCAGCCTGGACCCTGAAGCCGCCTCTGCTCCTCATTAAATGGACCAGAGTTCAGTTCCTCCTTAAGTCTAAACCTCCTCAACTGTGATTAAAATCAAGCTAATCCAGTTTGGACCCGATGGGCAGAACCTCTGGTGTGAATACCAGGCCCGGTCCGACCCAGCTGCTGGAAGCTTATGTTTACAGTAGTAGTGAACCAGGAAGTGAGGTCACACCTGGTCCACCCTCTGTTGCTTAGCAACGCTGCTGCCAGCATGCTACAGCTCAGTTCTCTCTGCTGGTTGGTTAACCTGTAGGTTAGTTAATCAGGGGTTAGTTACCCTATGGGTTGGTTAACTTTTGGTTGGTTAATCTGAGGTTAGTTAAACTGGGGGCAATTTAACCCATGGGTTACTTAATCTTGGGGGGTTTAGTGGACATATGGGTTAGTTAATCTGAGTGTTAGTTACCCTGTGGGTTGGTTCATCTGGGGTTAGTTAACCTGGGGGTTATTTAACCCATGAGTTAGTTAATCTTGGGGTTAGTTAAACTGGGAGTTAGTTTCCCTGGAGGTTAGTTACAATGTTACAATGCGGGTTGGTTAACATTTTGGTTGGTTATTCTGAGGTTTAGTTAACCTGGTGCCCAGTTAACCTGTGGGCTATTTAACCCATGGGTTAGTTAATCTTTGGGTTAGTAAACATGGGGTTTGTTACCCTATGGTTTGGTTAACATGTGGGTTAGTTAATCTGAGTGTTAGTTAAACTGGGGGTTTCCCTGGGGGGTTAGTTACCCTGTGGGTTGGTTAAAATTTTGGTTTGGTTAATGTGGGGGGTAGTTAACCTGTTGGTTATTAACCCATGGGTTAGTTAATCTTGGGGTTAGTTAACATGTGGGTTTGGTTAACACGTGGGTTAGTTAATCTGAGTATTAGTTAAACTGGGGGTTAGTTTCCCTGGGGGTTAGTTACCCCGTGGGCTGGTTAACCTTTTGGTTTGGTTAATGTGGGGGCTAGTTAACGTGTGGGTTATTAAACCCATAGGTTAGTTAATCCAGAGGTAAGTTAAATGACAGGTTAGTTAAGATCTTAGGCCCAGCACAGGGCTTTCCTGTCCAATGGGCTCAAAGAGCTTCGTGCAGCTTTGCAAAAAGTGAAAGAAAAAAAAGAACCAAGATGCGCTCAGATCTGGATCAGTTAAGTGGGTCAAAGGCCTTTAGTGGGGCGGGTCCACCCTAAAGTGGGCCTGGAGCCGACCCAGTAGCAGCCACCCCAATTTTCAGATGTCATCTTAAGTTTGTGTTTTGGTTTCCACCTTCAGAACCTCAGTAATTTGAAGGTGTTCTGATGTTCTGATGAGGTCCAAGTGGTGCATGACCTAGAAATCAGAAACTCTGATGATGAAGTCTTTAAAGTTGTTGTTTTTGTCTCCTAATCAGACCATGGGAGAGCCTCTCATGAGGGAGGTGATCAGGGAGTTCTGTCAGAAGGTTATGACCGACCGTCCACCACAAGGCGAGGCCATGCTGACCACCTTCAAACCCAGAGGTTACTCTGAGTGTATTGTGATTGTAGGAGGAGAAGATCGAAGGTTAGTAACTGGTTAGTAACTGGTCAGCTGCTATCAGAACTGTGGGGGGAGGAGAACATACCGGACCACCAGGAGCCTCAAAGCAGATTAGACTGTCATCAAAAACTGAAGAAATGCTTCATTTAGACCTTCAGTATTTATTTTATTCAGTCATCCCTGCTGACTTCTCAGTTTTTAAAGACGACCCTTTTCCTTCCACTTGACCTCCCAGAAATAACCCTAACCTCGCTAAGGATCCATGATGGCCGTCTGTCTGCTGCAGATATCCTGGCTCGGTCCGGTCTGGGCTCCGTTGGGTCGGGCGGCTGCTGTCCTGTGGGCAGACAGTTTCTTTGTCCAAGCTTTTAATGTGTTCAGAAACCAGAGGGCGTTCATCTGACCCCACTGTCGTTCTGAACAGAACCAGGAAGCCCACGGCGTCGACCCGCTGCATGTGCCCGCTGTACGACACCCACAGGAGGAAGTGGATCGAACTGAAGGAGATGAGTGTAGCTCGAGTCGGCCACGGGGTGGTCGCTGCTGGTCAGTCCTGAATCAGCTGCGGGAGGGGGGTGTGTGTGGGAGCGGAGCGGCGGGTTAATGGCGCTCTCTCTGTCTGCTAGAGGGGTTCCTGTTCGTGATGGGGGGGACAGATGAAAACAAAACGGTTCTGGACAGTGGAGAGAAATACGACCCAGACTCCAACTCCTGGAGCCCCATTCCCCCAATGCTGCAGGTACCGGTCGCCTCCTTCTGCCGCCACAAGGTGGCAGCATTGGTGGACTTATATCTGCTCCCATGTTCTGGTAAAAACATGTGTTTGTTTCCTGTTTGGTGTTCAAAGCCTCGCCAGAACTTTGGCGTGGTGGAGCTGGACGGGCTGATCTACGTTCTGGGAGGGGAGAGCGAGGATGCAGAGCTGACCTCTGTGGAGGTTTTTGACCCACATTTCAGCACCTGGAAGATGCAGACAAGCATGACGATGATCCGGAAGGTAATGGCAGAACAGGGTCCATTCAGGCTAACTGGCTCAGTTCCTCACACTGAGGACTGTGCTTTGACTAGGCCACTTTGAAACCTTTAACCAAAATTTTTAATCCCTTCATTGTCCCAAAATGGGGAAAAATTTGACCCATCCCCTTTGAGAGCAGTGGGCTGTGATTGTGCAGCGCCCGGGGAGCAGAGTGGGATTAAGGGTTTTGCTCAGGAACCCAGAGGGGAGGTCTGTGGGGATCGAACCGGATACTTACTGCCTTCTCAGAGCACAAATGCACTGCTCTAACCACTAGGCAAACACTCTCCCTGCAAATTAGCTGAATGCTTTAGGATTTTAATACAGTAGGTTGGTTTCCATTGCAAAATTTTTTCAATTCCGTGTTGAATTTGTGTCCCTTTAATTAAGAACGTGAACAGAACCAGAACGGAGATGTTTACAGGCTTTAGAACGTGAACAGAACCAGAACGGAGATGCTTCCAGGCTTTAGAACGTGGACAGAACCAGAACGGAGATGTTTACAGGCTTTAGAACGTGAACAGAACCAGAACGGAGATGTTTCCAGGCTTTAGAACGTGAATAGAACCAGAACGGAGAGGCTTCCAGGCTTTAGAACGTGAACAGAACCAGAACGGAGATGTTTACAGGCTTTAGAACGTGAACAGAACCAGAACGGAGATGCTTCCAGGCTTTAGAACGTGGACAGAACCAGAACGGAGATGTTTACAGGCTTTAGAACGTGAACAGAACCAGAACGGAGATGTTTCCAGGCTTTAGAACGTGAATAGAACCAGAACGGAGAGGCTTCCAGGCTTTAGAACGTGAACAGAACCAGAACGGAGATGTTTACAGGCTTTAGAACGTGAATAGAACCAGAACGGAGAGGCTTCCAGGCTTTAGAACGTGAACAGAACCAGAACGGAGATGTTTACAGGCTTTAGAACGTGAACAGAACCAGAACGGAGATGCTTCCAGGCTTTAGAACGTGAACAGAACCAGAACGGAGATGTTTACAGGCTTTAGAACGTGAACAGAACCAGAACGGAGATGTTTCCAGGCTTTAGAACGTGAACAGAACCAGAACGGAGATGTTTACAGGCTTTAGAACGTGAACAGAACCAGAACGGAGATGCTTCCAGGCTTTAGAACGTGAACAGAACCAGAACTGGGATGTTTACAGGCTTTAGAACGTGAACAGAACCAGAACGGAGATGTTTACAGGCTTTAGAACGTGAACAGAACCAAAACGGAGATGTTTACAGGCTTTAGAACGTGAACAGAACCAGAACGGAGATGTTTACAGGCTTTAGAACATGAACAGAACCAGAACGGAGATGTTTACAGGCTTTAGAACGTGAACAGAACCAGAACAGAGATGCTTCCAGGCTTTAGAACGTGAACAGAACCAGAACAGAGATGTTTACAGGCTTTAGAACGTGAACAGAACCAGAACGGAGATGCTTCCAGGCTTTAGAACGTGAACAGAACCAGAACGGAGATGTTTCCAGGCTTTAGAACGTGAACAGAACCAGAACGGAGATGTTTACAGGCTTTAGAACGTGAACAGAACCAGAACGGAGATGCTTCCAGGCTTTAGAACGTGAACAGAACCAGAACGGAGATGTTTACAGGCTTTAGAACGTGGACAGAACCAGAACGGAGATGTTTACAGGGTTTAGAACGTGAACAGAACCAGAACTGAGATGTTTACAGGCTTTAGAACATGAACAGAACCAGAACGGAGATGTTTACAGGCTTTAGAACGTGGACAGAACCGGAACGGAGATGCTTCCAGGCTTTAGAACGTGAACAGAACCGGAACGGAGATGCTTTCAGGCTTTAGAACGTGGACAGAACCGGAACGGAGATGCTTCCAGGCTTTAGAACGTGAACAGAACCGGAACGGAGATGCTTCCAGGCTTTAGAACGTGAACAGAACCAGAACGGAGATGCTTCCAGGCTTTAGAACGTGAACAGAACCAGAACGGAGATGCTTCCAGGCTTTAGAACGTGAACAGAACCAGAACGGAGATATTTACAGGCTTTAGAACGTGAACAGAACCAGAACGGAGATGCTTCCAGGCTTTAGAACGTGAACAGAACCAGAACGGAGATGCTTCCAGGCTTTAGAACGTGAACAGAACCAGAACTGAGATGTTTACAGGCTTTAGAACGTGAACAGAACCAGAACTGAGATGTTTACAGGCTTTAGAACGTGAACAGAACCAGAACTGAGATGTTTACAGGCTTTAGAACGTGAACAGAACCAAAACGGAGATGTTTACAGGCTTTAGAACGTGAACAGAACCAAAACGGAGATGTTTACAGGCTTTAGAACGTGAACAGAACCAGAACGGAGATGTTTACAGGCTTTAGAACGTGAACAGAACCAAAACGGAGATGTTTACAGGCTTTAGAACGTGAACAGAACCAGAACGGAGATGTTTACAGGCTTTAGAACGTGAACAGAACCAGAACGGAGATGCTTCCAGGCTTTAGAACGTGAACAGAACCAGAACGGAGATGTTTACAGGCTTTAGAACGTGAACAGAACCAGAACGGAGATGCTTCCAGGCTTTAGAACGTGAACAGAACCAGAACGGAGATGCTTCCAGGCTTTAGAACGTGAACAGAACCAGAACGGAGATGTTTACAGGCTTTATAACGTGAACATAACCAGAACGGAGATGTTTACAGGCTTTAGAACGTGAACAGAACCAGAACGGAGATGTTTACAGGCTTTAGAACGTGAACAGAACCAGAACGGAGATGTTTACAGGCTTTAGAACGTGAACAGAACCAGAACGGAGATGTTTACAGGCTTTAGAACGTGGACAGAGCCAGAACGGAGATGCTTCCAGGCTTTAGAACGTGGACAGAACCAGAACGGAGATGTTTACAGGGTTTAGAACGTGAACAGAACCAGAACGGAGATGTTTACAGGCTTTAGAACGTGAACAGAACCAGAACGGAGATGCTTCCAGGGTTTAGAACGTGGACAGAACCAGAACGGAGATGTTTACAGGGTTTAGAACGTGAACAGAACCAGAACGGAGATGCTTCCAGGCTTTAGAACGTGAACAGAACCAGAACGGAGATGCTTCCAGGGTTTAGAACATGAACAGAACCAGAACGGAGATGCTTCCAGGCTTTAGAACGTGAACAGAACCAGAACGGAGATGCTTCCAGGGTTTAGAACGTGGACAGAACCAGAACGGAGATGTTTACAGGCTTTAGAACGTGAACAGAACCAGAACGGAGATGCTTCCAGGGTTTAGAACGTGGACAGAACCAGAACGGAGATGTTTACAGGGTTTAGAACGTGAACAGAACCAGAACGGAGATGTTTACAGGCTTTAGAACATGAACAGAACCAGAACGGAGATGCTTCCATGCTTTAGAACGTGAACAGAACCAGAACGGAGATGTTTACAGGCTTTAGAACGTGAACAGAACCAGAACCAGAGATGCTTCCAGGCTTTGGAAAAAATAATATAACCAGAGCAGAAGTGTTAAAGGTTCTTGGAGAACTTTTTTTTTCAGGTTGTCCTCAGCAGGAGCTTAAAGGACACTTCTTCCCATTACTGGGGAGCAGTCCAGTTTGTCCTAGTGGTGTTGCCGTATTATGATATCATCAGAATGGGCAGGACCCTAGATTGATCTGGCCGACCAGGTGTTTTGATTTAATGGCAGCTGGAATCAGACAATCAAACTGCAAATACCAAAATATAAAATCAAAGTTCTTTAAATGAATGAAGGTGTGAACTATAAGGCGTGTCACATAAAGAAAAATCCAGCCAGCCTTTTCATGTAAACCCAGATATTGTTAAATCTCTTAAATATATATGCTGGTGAAGATTCCTTTAATATATATATATATATATATATATATATATATATATATATATATATATATATATATATATATATTCACGTTTATTTTCGTGGTTTGATGCTGACAGCTCTGCAGGAGGAGGGATCACAGGTGGGATGCATCTGATAATTGGTCGACGGCCCGAGGAGTAGGCACAGAGTAGATCAGCTCTATTCTATCCACATATAACCAGCAGGAGGCGCCAAACCTCCTTGGAAACATTCAAGCAGCAGCTGAACATCCTGGACTGAAAGTTTCCTTTGATATAAAAGAGGAAATTAAAAGCCACATCTAATAATTTTACCACCTTAGATCCATTTACAAACGTGTTTACAGTAAAGAAACTAAATTTAAAAACATTGAAAATAGACAGAACCTCCTCGGTCATTGGTGGAACATCAGAAAAAGATGGGACATCAGGAAAATCTGCCTGCTAGACTTCATATCAACCTGGTTCCTGATCAGACTCAGACCAATACTTTCCCATCTGCGAATAAATCAGTGGGAAACCCTAAAGACCCGATTATTATTATTATTAAGTAGAAATTTCTGTTGATTTCTGCAGTTTAGCATTTGTTCTGCAGGAACAGGAACTGACTTCAAGAAGCAGCTCGTCAATAATTAGAAATTAATTTGATATTTGGTGTGTTTAGTAAATATTTGATGAATCCAAATCAAAGATATTGGCTAGATGTAAAGGATTGCTGTTGATTTAATCCAATGTCTACTGGATGATCTGATTGAACTGGACCTATAAAGTAAGGAACAGGTGAGGAACCGAGGAGGAACAGGTGACTGCTCCAGTCTGGCTTCTCATCAGGAGCAAAACTTTTCTATCTGGTGAATCTAGAACAGATTAGTGCGAAGCTTTCCTCCTCCACCGCCGTCATTGTCCTGTCCTTAGACGTGAAACTACGTTCTGTGCTAACTCCTGTTCTATTTGATCTGAAATGTCTTATTCAGACCAATAAGGAACGAGAAATACTGCTGCTGTGAAGGATTTTGTGTTTATCTGTTGCCTTCAGGTGGGCTGCTACGCCTCAATGAACAAGAAGATCTACGCCATTGGAGGGGGCTCCTATGGAAAGCTGTTTGACTCGGTGGAAAGCTTTGATCCAAAAACCCAGCAGTGGACGGGCCTGTGTCCCCTGAAGGAGAGACGGTAAGAGCATGATCCATCAGGCGACACATGAACAGAAACCGCATGGAAATGCTGCGGCCCTGAGTTTCTCAACAGGAAATAAAACCAGCTGCCAGGTTGGCTGTCACAATCCCACACGGGTAAGTTTTGATTTTGGTTTGAGCAACCCTGACACATGATAGAGTGAAGTCACACTTTGCAGGGTTTGTGACACACGTCAGGTCCCAGGTTCGGGCTCATGGGAAGACTTCAGCCAGTGGAGCAGCACTTCCTGCCTCCAGCCGAAGGGTCCTGGCAGATTGAACGAACCCAGCTGTCAGTGTCGCCATCAGGCTCGGACTGGGAACGATTTTCGGCCCTGGCATTTTTCCCTCTACACCGGCCCACTTATGGACCTATTTATGATTAGGATTAGTGATACCAACCTACTGAGCCTACTGGCACAATCTGAAGCCATTCTGTGGCGGTGATAACCGCTAATAACAACCATTTTTTTTTGCGATCATAACATCAGAAGCAGCTGCTAAAAAAATAAAACAAATGTCCTTGTCAAAATGACCATGTCAAACAAAATGACATTCTTCACATCTAGAATAAACATTCTGCATGTCTTTAGATCTCCATATTCCTATTTTTATTGTTCAGCATTTGTATTATTTTGACTTTGAAGAAATGTATTTCAGATATCATAGATACATAGTCAAGCTGATAAATGTGAAATGCCATAGAGCACTTCATATAAATGTACACATTAACTGGAGCAACTATCTTCTCCTTCGCCATCTTCCTCTCCTTTGCAACTGTAGCGTTGTTTTTCTGTCTTTTAAACACATTCTTCTTTTTTTTCAGTCCTGCATTAAATTCTTTAGTTCCAGGGGGTGAAATTGCCACTTCCTGTTGTCATGGTGACTCATCAAATGCATGCTCCATGGATAATGGCTTTTCATGCTTGTTACTCACACGTTCAACTCTGAGTGGATCTACTTAGAGTTGATTAAACTAACTCACAGCAGCTTTTATGAAACTGAAAACTCAGAGTTTCCAAATTTAGGCTAGGACAATTCAGAGCGGAGGATTTAAGTCCGAGTTTGTTTAACCTGGTTCAGATGTAAAAAAAAAAAAACAGCTAGTCTCTGGTCTGGATCAGTTCTTCCTTTCTGAAGGAGTTAGTGTGTACCATTAAAACTGCAATTTTAAAATGTATGATTTTATTATATATTTTTTTTTAACCCACAGGTCCAACAAAGAAAAAAACCATAGTTGAAAGGTTGAGTCTAACGTCGGTACTCGTCCAATGGCCCAAACCTTACTAGTGACTGCTTAAAGACTGTTGACTGTTTAGTGACTGTTTGACTGTAGTTGTATGTTTGGTGACTGTTTAGTAACTGTTTGACTGTAGGTGTATGTTTGTTGACTTGTGGCTGTTTGGTGACTGTTTAGTGACTGTTTGACTGTAGGTGTATGTTTGGTGACTTGTGGCTGTTTGGTGACTGTTTAGTGACTGTTTGACTGTAGGTGTATGTTTGGTGACTGTTTAGTAACTGTTTGACTGTAGGTGTATGTTTGGTGACTTGTGGCTGTTTGGTGACTGTTTAGTGACTGTTTGACTGTAGGTGTATGTTTGGTGACTGTTTAGTGACTGTTTGACTGTAGGTGTATGTTTGGTGACTGTTTAGTAACTGTTTGACTGTAGGTGTATGTTTGGTGACTTGTGGCTGTTTGGTGACTGTTTAGTGACTGTTTGACTGTAGGTGTATGTTTGGTGACTGTTTAGTGACTGTTTGACTGTAGGTGTATGTTTGGTGACTGTTTAGTAACTGTTTGACTGTAGGTGTATGTTTGGTGACTTGTGGCTGTTTGGTGACTGTTTAGTGACTGTTTGACTGTAGGTATATGTTTGGGGACTGTTTAGTGACTGTTTGACTGTAGGTGTATGTTTGGTGACTGTTTAGTAACTGTTTGACTGTAGGTGTATGTTTGGTGACTTGTGGCTGTTTGGTGACTGTTTAGTGACTGTTTGACTGTAGGTGTAAGTTTGGTGACTGTTTAGTGACTGTTTGACTGTAGTTGTATGTTTGGTGACTTGTGGCTGTTGGGTGACTGTTTAGTGACTGTTTGACTGTAGGTGTAAGTTTGGTGACTGTTTAGTGACTGTTTGACTGTAGTTGTATGTTTGGTGACTTGTGGCTGTTTGGTGACTGTTTAGTGACTGTTTGACTGTAGGTGACTGTTTTACTGTCCGGTGACTGTTTGACTTTGGATGGCTTTTTGTTGACTGTTTTTAATGACTGTTTGACTGTAGGTGTATGTTTGGTAACTTGTGGCTTTTTAGTGACTGTTTGACTGTAGGTGTATGTTTGGTAACTTGTGGCTTTTTGGTGACTGTTTAGTGACTGTTTGACTGTATGTGTATGTTTGGTGACTGTTTAGTAACTGTTTGACTGTAGTTGTATGTTTGGTGACTTGTGGCTTTTTAGTGACTGTTTGACTGTAGGTGTATGTTTGGTGACTTGTGGCTTTTTGGTGACTGTTTAGTGACTGTTTGACTGTATGTGTATGTTTGGTAACTTGTGGCTTTTTAGTGACAGTTTGACTGTAGGTGTATGTTTGGTAACTTGTGGCTTTTTAGTGACTGTTTGACTGTATGTGTATGTTTGGTGACTGTTTAGTAACTGTTTGACTGTAGTTGTATGTTTGGTGACTTGTGGCTGTTTGGTGACTGTTTAGTGACTGTTTGACTGTAGGTGTATGTTTGGTGACTTGTGGCTGTTTGGTGACTGTTTAGTGACTGTTTGACTGTAGGTGTATGTTTGGTAACTTGTGGCTTTTTAGTGACTGTTTGACTGTATGTGTATGTTTGGTGACTGTTTAGTAACTGTTTGACTGTAGGTGTATGTTTGGTGACTTGTGGCTGTTTGGTGACTGTTTAGTGACTGTTTGACTGTAGGTGTATGTTTGGTGACTGTTTAGTGACTGTTTGACTGTAGGTGTATGTTTGGTGACTGTTTAGTAACTGTTTGACTGTAGGTGTATGTTTGATGACTTGTGGCTGTTTGGTGACTGTTTAGTGACTGTTTGGCTGTAGGTGTATGTTTGGGGACTGTTTAGTGACTGTTTGACTGTAGGTGTATGTTTGGTGACTGTTTAGTAACTGTTTGACTGTAGGTGTATGTTTGGTGACTTGTGGCTGTTTGGTGACTGTTTAGTGACTGTTTGACTGTAGGTGTAAGTTTGGTGACTGTTTAGTGACTGTTTGACTGTAGTTGTATGTTTGGTGACTTGTGGCTGTTTGATGACTGTTTAGTGACTGTTTGACTGTAGGTGTAAGTTTGGTGACTGTTTAGTGACTGTTTGACTGTAGTTGTATGTTTGGTGACTTGTGGCTGTTTGGTGACTGTTTAGTGACTGTTTGACTGTAGGTGACTGTTTTACTGTCCGGTGACTGTTTGACTTTGGATGGCTTTTTGTTGACTGTTTTTAATGACTGTTTGACTGTAGGTGTATGTTTGGTAACTTGTGGCTTTTTAGTGACTGTTTGACTGTAGGTGTATGTTTGGTAACTTGTGGCTTTTTGGGCACTGTTTAGTGACTGTTTGACTGTATGTGTATGTTTGGTGACTGTTTAGTAACTGTTTGACTGTAGTTGTATGTTTGGTGACTTGTGGCTTTTTAGTGACTGTTTGACTGTATGTGTATGTTTGGTGACTTGTGGCTTTTTGGTGACTGTTTAGTGACTGTTTGACTGTATGTGTATGTTTGGTAACTTGTGGCTTTTTAGTGACGTTTGACTGTAGGTGTATGTTTGGTAACTTGTGGCTTTTTAGTGACTGTTTGACTGTAGGTGTATGTTTGGTGACTTGTGGCTGTTTGGTGACTGTTTAGTGACTGTTTGACTGTAGGTGTATGTTTGGTAACTTGTGGCTTTTTAGTGACTGTTTGACTGTATGTGTATGTTTGGTGACTGTTTAGTAACTGTTTGACTGTAGGTGTATGTTTGGTGACTTGTGGCTGTTTGGTGACTGTTTAGTGACTGTTTGACTGTAGGTGTATGTTTGGTGACTGTTTAGTGACTGTTTGACTGTAGGTGTATGTTTGGTGACTGTTTAGTAACTGTTTGACTGTAGGTGTATGTTTGATGACTTGTGGCTGTTTGGTGACTGTTTAGTGACTGTTTGACTGTAGGTGTATGTTTGGGGACTGTTTAGTGACTGTTTGACTGTAGGTGTATGTTTGGTGACTGTTTAGTAACTGTTTGACTGTAGGTGTATGTTTGGTGACTTGTGGCTGTTTGGTGACTGTTTAGTGACTGTTTGACTGTAGGTGTAAGTTTGGTGACTGTTTAGTGACTGTTTGACTGTAGTTGTATGTTTGGTGACTTGTGGCTGTTTGGTGACTGTTTAGTGACTGTTTGACTGTAGGTGTAAGTTTGGTGACTGTTTAGTGACTGTTTGACTGTAGGTGTAAGTTTGGTGACTGTTTAGTGACTGTTTGACTGTAGTTGTATGTTTGGTGACTTGTGGCTGTTTGGTGACTGTTTAGTGACTGTTTGACTGTAGGTGACTGTTTTACTGTCCGGTGACTGTTTGACTTTGGATGGCTTTTTGTTGACTGTTTTTAATGACTGTTTGACTGTAGGTGTATGTTTGGTAACTTGTGGCTTTTTAGTGACTGTTTGACTGTAGGTGTATGTTTGATAACTTGTGGCTTTTTGGTGACTGTTTAGTGACTGTTTGACTGTATGTGTATGTTTGGTGACTGTTTAGTAACTGTTTGACTGTAGTTGTATGTTTGGTGACTTGTGGCTTTTTAGTGACTGTTTGACTGTATGTGTATGTTTGGTGACTTGTGGCTTTTTGGTGACTGTTTAGTGACTGTTTGACTGTATGTGTATGTTTGGTGACTTGTGGCTTTTTGGTGACTGTTTAGTGACTGTTTGACTGTATGTGTATGTTTGGTAACTTGTGGCTTTTTAGTGACTCTTTGACTGTAGGTGTATGTTTGGTAACTTGTGGCTTTTTAGTGACTGTTTGACTGTATGTGTATGTTTGGTGACTGTTTAGTAACTGTTTGACTGTAGTTGTATGTTTGGTGACTTGTGGCTGTTTGGTGACTGTTTAGTGACTGTTTGACTGTAGGTGTATGTTTGGTGACTTAGTGCTGTTTGGTGACTCTTTTACTATTGGTGGGTGATTAGTGCCTGTTTAGTGGCTTGGTGACTGTTCAGTGAATTTCACCGTAGATGGCTGTTTAGTGACTGTTGGTGACTAACTGTAGATGTTTGTGTATTGGCTGTTTGACTGTAGGTGGGTGTTTGGCAACTGATTTTTGGTGACTGGTTTACTTAAGGTGGCTGATTAGTGACTGTTTAGTGGTTGCTTGGTTACTGATTGACTGTAGGTGGCTCTTTGCTGACTGTTTTACTGTAGCTGGCTGTTTGGTGACTGGTGACTTTTTGGTGACTGTTAGTGACTGTTTGCCTATCCGATGGCCGACTGTTTAACAGGATGTTCTCAGATGTTTATACTCTATGTTTATATATTTTTTCCCCCTCTGCATCATGATG
This sequence comes from Cyprinodon tularosa, assembly GCF_016077235.1. NCBI lineage: Eukaryota > Metazoa > Chordata > Actinopteri > Cyprinodontiformes > Cyprinodontidae > Cyprinodon > Cyprinodon tularosa. Next base: position 172,641 of record NW_024039514.1, on the reverse strand, counting down.
AGAAGTTTCAAAACTAGGAAACTAAAGTTGAGAATTTTGGACTGGTTCTCTGCCGGGCTGCCTTTCCACCAAAGCCTTACAGTCAAAAACAGGCCTGAAAACCAGTCTGGAGCCACCGGTTTCCTACGAAACCAAAAAGCCAATGAAGAGAAACTAAGATCTGTGTTTCTAGTTTTCTTAGGAAAGCAAGCAGTTGTTCATGTTGTCTGTCTTCCTGTCCAGGTTCGGGTCGGTGGCCTGTGGTGTTGGACAGGAGCTCTATGTGTTCGGCGGTGTCAGAAGCCAGGAGAGCGAGAACCCCACGCAAAGACAGATGATGACCTGCAAGTCTGAGTTCTACCATGATGAGATGAGAAGGTCCGACTTTGAATATTTCAGCCAACTTCTGTTTGATGTGTTTCTATCAGCTCTAACAGGGGGACCCTGAAACCTGGACGGAGGACTGGTTATTGGTTTGAGTGGTCTAAACCATCCATCCATCTTCTCGTGCTTCCTATCATCAGCAGTCTGGGAGAAAGGCAGGGTCCATCCTGGACAGGTTACAGTCCATCGCAGAGACACACTCCCAACCCTAAGGACAATCTAATAAACCTAGCAGTCATGTTTTTGGATTGTGGGAGGAAGCTGCAGTACCGGGAGATAACCCGCGCACGAAAACTCCATGCAGAAAGCCAGGAATGGGCAGTGCTACAAACTGCGCCGCCGTGCAGCCCTGGTCTGAACCGTTTTGTTGATTTGTTCCAGTTAGAAAGCAGATATTGGGGGGGGTCTTGATTCAGGGGATCAAACTCAGGTCAGGTAGCAACCCTACCTGACCTGAGTTGTTCCATCTCCTTGCAGTCTCAGTCAAAGGACTGGATCTCCTCCTCATGTACTGAAGCTCTCCAGAGTTCTGATATTGACCTTTAGTCCTTTTAGTTCTACTTGCTGTTGGCCCTCTGCTGAACATATCCAGAAGATTTTAATGTTAAAGTAAAGGGCATCAATAAAAGCAGTTTAAGTCGTCCCTGCTGGCGCGATTCAAGGAGACGAGCCAAAAGGTTGTGAACAGGTAAAAGGTTAATGAACAGAAGAGACTTTGGTGGTTTCTCCAAGTTGTAGGTCTTGAACCAAAGGCCAGGGATTGATCAGTCTGCTGTAAAGGTTGATGAACTGTCAGCTGCTGGATCCACATTTGGGTCAGAATAAGGTTTTACTTCGAATCCAGTTTCTTCGATCGACTCTGATCAAACAAATTCTTTACATTTTTATCTGTTTTGTATTAAACTGTTTAAATTGATACCATTCTCTGAGGTCGATGCCACCTCCTTGTATTTGAGGAAACTGACCCTGGAAAGCCCTTGAGGCCTGTAACCCTGCGTTGATAATGGGTTCATGGTAAATGGCCTGAACCTGCTACATTCAGCCATTCACTGTCTCTCAGAAACCAGGCGTCACTTCTGATGTTTGTGTTTGCATTCTGAAGTCATGAGGTTCTGTGCTTCAGGTGGATGTTCCTAGATGACCAGAGCCTGTGCATCCAAGCCAGCTCATCTTTTGTCTACGGGGCCGTTCCCATCGGAGCCAGCATTTACGTAGTGGGGGACCTGGACACGGGTGGGTAAAAGGACAGCCCACGGTTCTCCACGGCCGTCCTGGATGGTGGCCTTCTTAACCCAGGCTTTGCTGTGTTTGCAGGGACGAGCTTTGACTACATCCGAGAGTTTCGCCGCAGCACGGGGACGTGGCACCGAACCACACCCATGTTTGGCTCCGACCTCTCCAAAACAGTCTGCGCCAGCCTACGCATCGCCAACTGTCGCCTGTTTCGCCTCCAGCTGACCCAGGGAATGTTCGCCATCAGGCTGTGAGCGACGGCTGCCCCCTGGGGCACACCGGGAACTCTTCATGTCAGATGTTGGGGATCTTTACTGTTTGACTTGAAAGGACAAAAACTCATCACGTTCACTGTAAAGCTGTAAAGTTTTTGTAGGAATTTAGTAAATATTTTCTGTTTAACTTGGATTTTATCTTCCTGCGATGTTTTAAAAGTCATTCCTCATTTCTGATGTTTACTGGTAGTTTGGGGGGGGGATTAAACACTAATATTTAAGAAATATTGACTTAGATCCAGATTAACAGCTGTTAATCTCAGTAATCTGAAAGATTTCAAATAAAAAGATTTACACTAAATGTTGACATTTGTTCTGTTTGTGACTCATTTCATGGCCGCATCAAAAGCTGAGATTTAATGTTTGCTTTTTTTTAATAGAAAAGCTTTCACTGCAGCTTCTCCCCAAATCGCCATCAGGACTCACATGTTGCTATAGTGATTCCTGCCTTTTCCTTGGCAGCAGCATCCGACATGCTTTTCTGGTCAAATTTAAGCCCAAAACCTGCGTTCAGGCTGGACGCTGGTGTCTGGACCTCCAGCTGGATCAGTTTTAAATGATTGAAGCCAGATCAGAACATATGGAGATGAAACCGCTGTTAAACATTCCTCCAATTTTATTCAGCCTGGTCTGTTGTTAACTCTGTTTTATTCATTTTAGGTGTTTTTATTCTGTGCCTGAATCTATTGACGTTTTTTTCTTCCTGCCTAAAATCGGATGCTTATTTTAAATAAATAGAATTTTAACAAATCTAAAAGATTGAGTTCTTATTTCATTTCTTGACAGGGCAGCAGATACAGGAGTTTTCTTTAGCTGCTTCCTTTGGATGAAGGCCGCTGTTCTTCCAGAGAACCTGTCTGGGTGGTTCCGTGGCCCTAAAGATGGAGCAGATGGAGCGTGACGGCCTTAGATGAGGGTTTCTCAGTCACCCACGTTTGCTTAACCAAGTTTGGAGAATCTAACTCACGAGTGTGGATGAGCAATCGTAGCGCTACCCCAGGCCACATAGTCTAGATGTTATGTTCAGTAACACGAGGGAAACTGGTTTCCGTGTTTTGAACATTTAATGGTGTGATGAAGCAACTTCTTCCTCATCCAGACGTTTACAGTAAATACTGTTCTGCATTGTTGTCTAAACAGCGGTTAGCTGACTAGCAGCCTGTCAGTCTAGGAGGAAGCCAGCCTCAGTTTATCCTGTGGAGGAAGTTTCGTCACAAGATGCTTCCGAGTGTTTGACAAACTTTAATTTGGTTTCACTTTGTTTTCCATCCAGCGTCCAGTCTGATTTTGATGTTCTGAGAACCTCCACTGCTAAACTGGACCATCACTAGTATCTGGCTTTTGCGGTAGAGCTAAAGAACAGCATTGGGCATGAGATGAGGGGGCTCAGCCCTGAAAGACGCCGGTGCAGACCCGTCAGAAAGTTCTGACAGGTCTGAGAAAGGCTGAAACTTTCCTGTGACCTGATGGGTCTCCTTTGATAGAAACAGGAAACTGCCTCCATAAAAGCCAGTTTAGATCCAGGTGCCTCAATAAAGATGGAGATCCTTCACTGAACTTTCAGTCTAGGTGTCGAGTTTTAAATTCGCCACCAACCTCTGTCCCATACAGACTCAGGCCTGTTTCACAGAACCTGAATTGAGTCACAGATGAAGCCAGACTTGATCTAGCCTGATCAGTGAATCCTGCCTGAACAAAGCCAGGCTTTCAGGTTAGAACCAGGTCTAGACCACTCCTGACTAAATGTCCAATAATTACAGGATAGAAGATATTTTTAAGAGTCACTCCCTCAGTGAAAGCCAATATGGTGGCATGTGCCAATCTAAGTTTATGGATCTGCATTATATAATCGTTCAATTCTTCACCTTCAGATCAAACTCTGGGGACTTAATGAAAGTCCGAAACCTGCAACAGCAGATCTACTTTATTCCTTTTCTTCACTGCAGCATGGAGAGCCATTTTAGAGGACAGCCAGAAATATGTCTTCAGATAAATTCAGAGGCCAACAACAACAGGCTGGATGTGTTGAAGGGATCCATAGCAGCCATCTTTGAACAGTAGATGCTACCACAGTAACCCATGCTGTCAGAGCTCCTCAGCTGACTTCAACTACGCAGATAAAAATTAGAGACAAGGTTTTCAAAGAAAGATCAATTTATTGGAACACAGGAATGCATGGCCTAGAGGTCTTGTTCATCATGAGCAGCAGCTCCCGTTACCTGCTAAACAGACAAACCAAAACATCAGCAGCTGCACAGTCTGGATAAGCAGAGAGAAGAGAACCTCACCATAAATCTCAGAGACCCTTTACTGGATCGCTGTCCTGGAAGGCCGGAGGCTGGACCACAATCGGACCGGTTGGGTTGTAGTGGAAGGTAGCGACCCGGAACTGCTTACGGCTGTAGCGGGATCTGGACTTCTTGGCGTACACTACATCCTGGTCATTTACAGGAGTGAACTCTGGCTCATCCTCACCAGGATCAGATGAGGAGCTATAGCTCTCCTCTCCAACCTGGTGAGAGCTGCTGTCAGCTGGAACTCCATGCTGGCTGCCCTGATTACTGCTCTGTTGGGCCCCAGAAGGAAAACTGCTGCCAGCACTGATGGGGTAAAATCCTGGAGAAGCCTCAGACCCACTGGCCTGTCCACTGGGGTAGTAGAATGACTGTGATTGTCCCTGTTGAGTGTATTGAGGTCTATACCACCATGGAAGCTGTTCATCTTGACTACCTGAGGAAGCAGTTCAGAGTCAGAGCAAACATCTACAGCTCATTACAGATAACTGGGTGGTTTTACCACCTGCTTTCTTTTTATTGTCCAAATCATGCAAAGCCCTTGAATTGTTCCTTAGAAATAAACTTGCCTTCAGACTCCATGTGGGAATAAAACTCACCTAGAGTTTGAGGAGCACAGGTGATGCTTCCAATCAGCAGGAAAGAAATCCACAACATTCTGCAGAAACATGGAAGTTCAGATCATTAGCAGCATTCAGACCAGAAGGTTCTAGCAACACATCTTCAGTCCAGGATTCAAGCTGCTGTTAAAGTGGACCTCACCTCATAGTGCTGCTCTGCTGCTAGTGAAAGATAGACCTCAGATCCCCCTGATAGAGACTCAAACCTGCAGGAGCTGCTTTTATAGGATCCTCAGAGCAGCTGGAGATGATTGGAGCTGATTGCTGATTGGAACCAGAACAACCACCATGGACCTCCTCTTATTGCTCAGTTTGGATCTCTGTCAGTTAATTTTAGCCTAACTGGAACTAGAGCAGAGAGGTTTTGATCAAAGTTGAATGAAGATCCTGGTTTCTCTCACCGTGGTTCTAATAATCAGACATGACTGAACAGAAAATAGGCAGAAATCTGACATAACTTCCAGGAGTTCATCTTCTGACCAAGAAGACTTTCTGAGATCACGGCAAAGAGTGGTAGATCATTTTCTAACCTTTAGTGCTACAATAATGGTTTTTATCTTTTCTTCTCTGCAGTGATGAAAGACGTCAGATAACAGATTCGATCTGTTGGACCCTCATCAGGCCTGATCCCTGGGGATTAAAAAGGTTCTCCATGTGGAGTAAATACTCAAATATTAACAAATCAATTGATCAGATTAAGAGAAAGATTAACTTAATGAAATAGAAATACATTCATAAACAAAGAAATAAAAAGAAATCATGAAATAATCATAATAAATTGTCATTAGTGATCAAAAGTGATTTAAGCTAAATATACAGGTCCTTCTCAAAATATTAGCATATTGTGATAAAGCTCATTATTTTCCATAGTGTAATGATAAAACTTGAACATTCATATATTATAGATTCATTGCACACCAACTGAAATATTTCAGGTCTTTTATTGTCTTAATACGGATGATTTTGGCATACAGCTCATGAAAACACAACATTCCTATCTCACTAAATTAGCATATTTCATGACACCAATAAAAGAAAAGTGTTCTTAATACAAAAAAAGTCAACCTTCAAATAATTATGTACAGTTATGTACTCAATACTTGGTCTGTAATCCTTTAGTAGAAATGACAGCTTTAATGCGGCGTGGCATGGAGGCAATCAGCCTGTGGCACTGCTGAAGTGTTATGGAGATTGCTTATGTTGCATATTATGCTCTTACCAACGGGACCCTTTTTCAGATGCTCTTGGTTAATAGACTAAAGGGTTTTCTCTAGAGTTGGGGTTGTAGCACAAGCGCTACACAACCACCAGAACGACAATTCATTTATTTATGAATTAGCTAATTGGGCTCAGCTCTACAGGACTGGGTGACGCATTCGTTTTTCTAACTTAATATGATTTTGTCTTATCTTGTGTGTAACTTATGTTTCAGTGTATTTATAGAGTCTCAGACTGCTTCTTGTTTTGTCACTGGTTCCTGTGCCTTGTAGGATTTTAAAATACAATAATAAAGTTTTTCTTGTTATTGTAAAAGAATGCATAAATAAAATATATTTTGTATATTATTTCTGTTTCATCATTTTAAGCCAGACTTATCTATGTACTTTTAATTGGAAGACCCAAGGCCTCTTGATGTTATTTTTAGAGGTCTACTAGTTGGTTTTAGGGCCACGTCCTCGGTCACAATCCGGGTTATTCCCCCGTGTTACATAACATAGACGGGCAGTTGCGTGGCATTAGCCACATCAGTGCTTTCCTCCAGTTGCAATGTGAAATAGTCACTTGCTCATACCTGGTCCAAAAGTTGATTAGAAACATCCCTTGCCATCTCACTTATTCGCCTACACACCGTGTTGTCCAAAAGTGGTATATCATCCATTTTCTTTGCCGCGTCCTCACCAAGCATTTCTCGATCCATGTCTTTGCTTGCTGGAAGTAAGAAACCTCAGTCGGTGTGGGGCTTCTTTGCCCGAGCTATGTGGTACGATGCCGCATAGGATGCTCAGTGCTCTCTCTGGGACGTTAGCTTGCTGCACAAATGTTGTCATCTGCTTCGTTATTTGTTCCTCCTTGCGTTTGAAATATTCCACTGACTTTTCAGCCTCCGCTGGATGTGTCTGTTGTAAAAGCTGTTTAAGTTTGGACGGTTTTAAGCACTCGTTTGAAAGAATTACGACGCATGGCACACATTTAGTAGCCTGGGTGCCATTCCGAACTTAGTCCCGCCCACAACGTTTGAGGTCGGGAAGTTCGGTCTGGCATTGCTCAGTAGTAGCGCGAGTATGCTCGCACAATATCTGGCGGGCCAATCAAATTGTCAGGGCGGGCTTTATACGATGATGGACAGATGATCAACAGTAACGTAATCAACCACGTGACCAAAGCGCGCTTGGGTGACAACAACAATGGCTGCCGCTTAAGAGTTTATGTGTGTAGATTCTGCTATTAGGTCTGTTCTAGAAGATATCGACAGCAAATTAATCTAAAAAGAGGAACAGAGAAACGCGATCACGGCTCATCTTCTTATTCTAGGTGTGCAACTCCACTCTTTGATTTTTGTTGACAACTATGCGTCGCTTAACATACGTCACGCACTCCGTTGCTCTTATTGGTTGTAGGTCTATCCAATTGAGTGCAGAGGCATTTTTTTTTCCTGGTTCGTTCAAAACACGCCCCATAATCACAGCTCTATGGAGCAGTATCAGACTCACATTCTGACTAGAATTGAGTCGGACTACGTCAGGCTACACATTTAGGGCAGTCCTGTCCATTTGTGTGCGTGACCGTATATCCATAGTTTATATAATCCTTTTCATACTTCCTCAACTTTTTTGCCAGTTGCAGCTCCTCTGTGTTTGATCAGATGTCTTTGGATTGGTGGGGTCTTCGCCAGGCCCTTTTTTCAAAAACTTTTCCATATTAACATATTTGCTTGCTATCTGTTTAGCACTATTATTTTCAAGAAGCTAATGTCGGTGCAAGGTTAGCCAGGTTTGTTTACGAGTGCGTCATGGCTATGCCAACCAATTAGAAAGAGATGCTTTAAAATTATTTGTAAGCTTTATGTGAATGATTTTCATAATGCAGTTATACCCAGACAATATTTTAATTTTTAGTCAATTTCATATATGACTTCTTTTTCCTCCATACTTCCGCGGCCCAACTGGCGGCCCAAACTTTGAAAACCAGGGATCTAGAATATTCACACAGACACCAGATTAGGAAATCTCTCCGTCATGTGGTCCATGAGCACTTCTATGATTCCAACCAACTACCTGATCAATGCAACTGTCTAAACAGCAGTTGGCTGACTGGCAGCCTGTCACAGTCTGGGAGGAAACCAACCTTCGTTTATCCTGTGGAGGAAGTTTCGTCACAAGATGTTTGAGTGTTTGACATCAAACTGTAATTTGGTTTCACTTTGCGCTTTGTTCTCCATCCAGCCTTCAGTCGGATTGTGATTTTCCCAGAACCTTCACTGCTAAAATGGACCAGAACTCTTGTTCATCAAGTTATGAAACAACCCAAACCTTGAAGATATTAAATTTAGGAAAGTAGAATCAGTCGAACTGGCCCCTTTAACAGGAAGTCATCAACGCTCATCTGGAAGTGAAGCAATAACCATCCCAAGGTTTACAGCAGGCTTCATGATCACCTGACCTTCCCTGGAGCTGAAGAAGCAGCAGCTCCTCCTGATTGAGGCTCCTCTCCGTTCAGAAGCTGATCTCAGCTGCATGGCCATCACCATTATCTGGCTTTCAACGTAAAGCTGAAGAACAGTGGGTGAGTAGAAGGGCTAAGCCCTGAGGGATGCTGGAACAGAGACTGATCTGGAGCAGACCAGTCACAAAGTTCAGCCTCATTACTGAAGATCCTCAGAGGCGCCACAATGAAAGGAGCTCTGAGAAAGGCTGAAACTTTGCTGTGACCTGATGGATGGTTCTCATTTCAGCAAAGCTCTGCTTGGACAGAAACAGGAAACTGCCTCCATAAAAGCCAGTTTAGATCCAGCTGCCTCAAGATGGAGATCCTTCACAGAACTTTCAGTCTAGATCCCCCAACCTCAGTCCCATACAGACTCAGGCCTGTTTCACAGAACCCGAATTCAGAGTCACAGATGAAGCCAGACTTGATCTAGCCTGATCAGTGAATCCTGCCTGAACAAAGCCAGGCTTCCAGGTTAGAACCAGGTCTAGACCACTCCCCACTAAGTGTCTAAACATTACATGATTGAAGATATTTTTAAGAATCACTCCCCCAGTGGAAGCCAATATGATGGCATGTGCTGATCTGAGTTTATAGCTCTGCACAATTTTGTCCTAGCATTTAGTGGTTCAATTCGTCACCTTCAGATCAAACTCTGGGGACTTAATGAAAGTCAGAAACCTGCAACAGCAGATCTACTTTATCCTTCTTCACTGCAGCATGGAGAGCCATTTTAGAGGACAGCCAGAAATATGTCTTCAGATAAATTCAGAGGCCAACAGGCTGGATGTGTTGAAGGGATCCAAAGCAGCCATCTTTGAACAGTAGATGCTACCACAGTAACCCATGCTGTCAGAGCTCCTCAGCTGATTTAGCACCATGGTTTCACTTTTTGAGAATGATTGGAAACACCACTTCAACTACACATCAAAAAGTTAGAGACAAATTTTTCCAAGAAAGATGAATTTATTGGAACAGGAATGCATGGCCTAGAGGTCTTGATCATCATGAGCAGCGGCTACCGTTACCTGCTAAACAGACAAACCAAAACATCAGCAGCTGCACAGTCTGGATAAGCAGAGAGAAGAGAACCTCACCATAAATCTCAGAGACCCTTTACTGGATCGCTGTCCTGGAAGGCCGGAGGCTGGACCACAATCGGACCGGTTGGGTTGTAGTGGAAGGTAGCGACCCGGAACTGCTTACGGCTGTAGCGGGATCTGGACTTCTTGGCGTACACTACATCCTGGTCATTTACAGGAGTGAACTCTGGCTCATCCTCACCAGGATCAGATGAGGAGCTATAGCTCTCCTCTCCAACCTGGTGAGAGCTGCTGTCAGCTGGAACTCCATGCTGGCTGCCCTGATTACTGCTCTGTTGGGCCCCAGAAGGAAAACTGCTGCCAGCACTGATGGGGTAAAATCCTGGAGAAGCCTCAGACCCGCTGGCCTGTCCACTGGGGTAGTGAAAGACTGGCTGGTATTGGCTATACCACCATGGCAGCTGTTCATCTTGACTACCTGAGGAAGCAGTTCAGAGTCAGAGCAAAGATCTACAGCTCATTTCAACAGATAACTGGCTGGTTTTACCACCTGCTTTCATTTTATTGTCCAATTCATGTAAAGCCCTTGAATTGTCCTTGTATCCAATGGTTCCTTAGAAATAAACTTGCCTTCAGACTTCATGTGGGAATAAAACTCACCTAGAGTTTGAGGAGCACAGGTGATGCTTCCAATCAGCAGGAAAGAAATCCACAACATTCTGCAGAAACATGGAAGTTGAGATCATTAGCAGCATTCAGACCAGAAGGTTCTAGCAACACATCTTCAGTCCAGGATTCAAGCTGCTGTTAAAGTGGACCTCACCTCATAGTGCTGCTCTGCTGCTAGTGAAAGATAGACCTCAGATCCCCCTGATAGAGACTCAAACCTGCAGGAGCTGCTTTTATAGGATCCTCAGAGCAGCTGGAGATGATTGGAGCTGATTGCTGATTGGAACCAGAACCACCACCATGGACCTCCTCTTATTGCTCAGTTTGGATCTCTGTCAGTTAATTTTAGCCTAACTGGAACTAGAGCAGAGAGGTTTTGATCAAAGTTGGATGAAGATCCTGGTTTCCCTCACCGTGGTTCTAATAATCAGACATGACTGAGCAGAAATTTGGTAGAAATCTGACATAACCTCCAGGAGTTTATCTGCTGACCAAGAAGACTTTCTGAGATCACAGCAAAGAGTGGTAGATCATTTTCTGTTCAGTTCTGTAAAACACTTTTGGTTAAACTAGTTCTTTGGTTTTTAAATTCACTTCACAAATAAAATTGATTCCAATTATTTAGCTTCGTAAAAAATCAAAATCCTGAAAACATTTCAGAGCCTCAGGAACAGGCAGCAGGATATAAATGAGGACCATGGCGATGAGTGCGACATCATGAGGAGCCTGATCTGAAGGGGAATTTCCAAGGAATATAATCTAGAATATTTACACAGACACCAGATTAGTAAATCTCTCTGTCAGGTGTTTTATGGGCACTTCCATGGATTCCAAGTAACCTGCCTCTGTGACGCCTGGCATTCGTCATTCTTCTGGATCCTTATCGCTCTGACTCACTGAGAGCTGACAGCACCTGCAGACAGCCGGCCTGTTTCAACCTGCAGGGAGGAGAGTCACAGCTGCGTCAGCTCGAAGGCATTTGCAGGCCGGAGATGTCGTCACAAGGTTGATCATCCGTTTGAGGAGCTTGGAGGCCTCTGGGACAGGCTGGAAAGAAGCCTTCTGCCCCATTTGTACCCATTTCAGAGGCCATTGTGTTTTAATGGATGGATCACTCAGAAATGCTCCTAGACCAAACCGCTTTAACTGGATCCATGTCAGAACAATTCTATTTCAATTCAGCTTATTTATATAGTGCCAATTCACAACACATGTCATCTCAAGGCTACAAAGGTCAGATGGGGATTTGATGGACAGAGCCGAGAGAGACCCTGGAGGACAGGAGTCAGGACGTCTTCCTCCGTGACAGAGCTCACCTGGTTCCAAATCACATCAATACCACACATAATCGCAACAATAACTTTATTTAGAAGTTGTTTTCTATTATTTAGGGGGGTTGCGGCCTAGTGGTTAGGGCATAGAGCTTGGAAACCTGAGGTTCTGAGTTCGAGCCCCACTCCCACAGACTGCCACTCTGGCTCTATGAGCAAGACCCTTAACCTCCAATTGCTCCCCGGGCGCCCCACAATGGCAGCCCACTGCTCCCCAAGGGGATGGGTTAAATGCAGAGGTAAATTTCCAGATGTGAGATCAATAAACTTCAACTATTATTATTATTATTAGAGAAAGCATGTGTCTGAATGTATGCCTTAAAGGAATAGTACACCCAAAACATGATTAGCCTTCATTTTCTACTCACCCCCATGCTGAACAACACTCTAGAGTACTTTTTTGATATCTCAAATGCATCTGGAGATCTGGGAGGCTTCTTGCTGTCTGCTGACATTCAAATAATGGAGGTCTATGGTGCCCGAGGCAGAAAAGTCCATAAAAGTCCACAAAAAACGTGTCAATATTCCTCCATACTGCTCGTCCAATGTATTCCAAGTGTCCTGAGTGGGTAGCATCCAGAATTTACTCGAAACGAAGTCATTTAGAATGTTTTTAGAGCATAAACAGTAGTGTATAGGATTTCCTGAAAGCGCGCACACGCGCGCTCACGACACTACGGAAGCCGGCAGATCAAACCAGATGAAAGTGCGCATTCAGCGTCTGCTCTTCCAATAATGCAAGCGTAGAAGAAGAAATGTGCTGTTTACCTGTGCAAAGAAAGAAACTACGGCTCTGTTCGAAAACCTAGGACGCATCCTTAGAAGACCGGATTCGAAGGCCGATTACGTCATAGCGCGGCGCCGAGGTCTGGTCGGATTCCAAGAGTCCTCGTTATGCGGCCTTAAAATGCGTCCTTCTTTTTGCCCGATTTGAAGGACGGGTCAGATGTATCCTCGGTATTCTTGGATATCCCAGGATTCATTGCGAGACCAAGTAAGCTGTGATCAGAGGAAAGGTTACTTGGCGCCGAACAGTGGTGAAAATTGGAAGTTCAGTTTAATATAATACAACTCTGTGAATAGTTCCGTCTGAAATGAATGAAAATAGTTGTTTTAATGGTTACTGAGTCATATACTGTATGTGGCGGTAATGTTTGGTCTATCTAAAGGTTTTAATCTGTTACTGTGTAAATGGGTTTGGCTGTAATTTAAGGACAGATACTAATATATATATATATACTATAAATCTGATAGGATTTTTATCTTTTTATTGCTATTTTGCACAATATGCTTAACTTTGAATTTTTTGTTGTTGAATATTAGAGATTTTGCAGATATATTTTTTGTAAATATATGGTTTAGATTTACTTATATCTTTCTACCCCTTTTATAGAATAGAATAGAAAATCCCTTTATTTTCCCACAATGGGAAAATTTACAGCAGCAGAAAGATTATTGAAAGTGGTCACACAAATGTGGACCTTAGAAAAATGTATAAGAATAACATAATAGGGAAGAGTTAAAATATAAACAATAAAATACTGTAAAGTGTTTTAACAATATAAAACTGGAGAATTAATAACCAATATGCAGCTATGGACATTTTTACAGTAATGGATATTTGAAAATAGCAGCAACATCAGAGATGTGCAGAATGACAGCAGCATGTTATTTAACTGACTAAGGTTTCTATCATTACATTTGATTTTATTTGTTCTTGCTCCCGGCTGTTGGAACATTTATTCCGCTCTGGATTCTTGTGAGTGTAGTCTTTGTTCACTTCACAATAAAAAAGAAATAAACAGTTTTGAAAACTTCTGTATTCATTCTTTTCCTGCTTTGTGTGTCAAGGTAGACCGCGTCCTTGGAGGACCCGTCCTAGGTTTTCGAACAGAGCCGACGAAAGAAAAATATCTGAGGACTTCAGTGTTGAGGAAGAGCATGAGTTCTTTGCCGAGCTGAATGCGCTGGTTTGGTCTGCCGGCTTCCGTAGCGTCGTGAGCGCGCGTGTGCGCGCTTTCAGGAAATCCTATACACTACTGTTTATGCTCTAAAAACATTCTAAATGACTTCGTTTCGAGTAAATTCTGGATGCTACCCACTCAGGACACTTGGAATACATTGGACGAGCAGTATGGAGGAATATTGACACGTTTTTTGTGGACTTTTATGGACCTTTCTGTCTCGGTCACCATAGACCTCCATTATTTGAATGTCAGCAGACAGCAAGAAGCCTCCCAGATCTCCAGATGCATTTGAGATATCAAAAAAGTACTCCAGGGTGTTGTTCAGCATGGGGGTGAGTAGAAAATGAAGGCTAATCATGTTTTGGGTGTACTATTCCTTTAACCCCTCCATAGATCTCTATAGTTGGTATGCCATTTTAGCAGTGTCTGCACATCTAGTGGATGAAAAAGTAGGGAACTACAATGCACTTTGAAAAGTAGCAATTATCCATGGTCATTAGACGGGCAGCTATACCGCAAAATGTCTTGTAAAAGCTCTCCTCGCAAAGAATCATGGGATTTGTTCTGGGGGCCAGAGAGAACAAAGATGGAGCAGTCATTGTAAGAGGAGCCGGTTCACGTGACCAACAGGGAGAGAAAAAAAGTGATTATCTGTCTGAAGGATGAGTTAACTGAGCTCGCTATAAAGTCCACTATATTGTCCTGGCTCTATTTAGTGATGGAGGGGTTAGGGGTTATGGCTGACATCCAGACACAGAGATAAGGCAAGATTTTTAGATGAAAAACAGATTTTTCTTTGTTTTATCCCAAATGAGACACACTGGGTCATTTATGAAAAGATTACTTTTCGTAAAGCCACAATGTGTAAATTTCAGCAACATTTAATGTTCAGAATGCAGCACGTATGCACTTTACCTTTAAATAATTTAATATAAATCTAAACAAATAAAATAAAATACAGAAATATAAAAAATGAATAGATTCCTGTCAAAAGATTAGTGTAAATGGAAAAAAAAAATATAGTAAAAATATATTTAACTTTCACAAAGGATCCACTAAACAAATGTTGTGGCTTTAAACTGGTGGAAATACAGCTGAAATATGAGAAGATAATAAACTGAAACAGGAATTTAAGAGTTTAAACTGATGGATTCTATGCAGAAATAACCTATTGGTGATACTTTTCTTTTTATTCAGGCTCAGTTTTTAACATTCTTATCAAAAACCCTGAGGAGGTTTAGTTTAATATTTCTCAATATCAAAAATGTTTAATAAAAAGAGCCTTTAACGATCAACGAGTCATTTACTATTAATCAAAACCGATCTGAGTTTTGAATAAAAAAAAATAGATATTTTATTTGGAAAACTTCGAAACACCAATTAACAGTATTCCTGTTTTCTTCAGATTCGCTGGAAATGATGCGAATCATGCCAATAAGCATCATTTCCAGGTAGAGTGCGAGGGGGGTCTTCTTCTTTTCTATTATGGCGGATGTAAAGCACCTTTAAGATGCATACCGCCCCCTACTGTACAGTGTGTGTAGCAACATGATCTCACATCCCGTAAACTCTTTTCAAGAGGAGGAGTTCATTTGAACTCTCTTTTTTTTTCCTGCGCGTGCTCAAGAAGGGAGAGCCGTGTGCGCGCCCCCAGCAGACACTCGGGCACAAAAGACGCACAGCTCATCCGCTCGCCTCCCAATTGACGTCAGTCCTGCGTCACATGACTTACAGCAGCCAATGACAGCGCGCGCTGGCTCCTCTTTACACGGAGACGGTCAGCAGGAACAGAAAGACGAACCGAGGCAGAAATGTTTTCCTGAATCTCCGAGTCTCTGGACCGAAGCCGAACCGAACCGAGGATTTACCGAGCTCGGCTTCCAGGCGGACCCACTGGATCGGGCCATGGCCCTCACTCTTTGAGAACGGCTCTGTGTCCGTGGGGTGGGGGCACGCGCACCGTGGAGTCTGTTCATGCAGAGGAAAATGGTGGATTATTGTGTCGGGAGTCATTAAAAGGCTGAAACATCTGGACGAGATCTGACGTCCTGGTGGGACTCCCCCCCTCCCCCTCCCTCCCCCATCATCAACGACCGTCCGATCAATCTGTGGGGCCAGTCTATACTGGGAGGACTGGGAAATGGATGTGAACAGCAGCAACGGCCCCCCCAACGAGCTGCACAACAACCAGTTCTACCAATGCGAGGAGAGCAAGCCTCTACTGGGGGACATGTCTGAGGGCCACAACAACACCAAGCCGGCCGCGGGCTCCTGCCGGAGGGCCCTGCACCCCTGCGGCAGCAGCGGCATGCGCTACAAGCTGCTGCACGAAGGCGACATCCAGGTCTGCGTGGTCAAACACCCACGCACCTTCCTCAGCAAGCTGCTCACCTCCAAGTACCTGCGGAGGTGGGAGCCGCACCACCTGACGCTGACGGACAGCGGCCTCTGCTCGGCCACGGTGAGTGAGGAAGCGCGTGCGTGACGCTGAGCTCTCCGCTTGTCTGCTTTGCGCATTTTAGGGGAAAAAAAGAGGAAGAGGAGCAGAGATGGTGTCACTCACACGTTAGAATATCTATCCTTATTAAGACTTTATATTAATCTACATTTAGTTACTGGCTAATAAATACCGCCTGGTGGCTGCACACACTCAGACCCTTAAAGAAACCCTAAGAGGAACCCTTAGAGTCTAAGGGTTCCTCTTAGGGTCCCCTCAGGTTCCTCTAAGGGTCCCATCAGGTTCCTCTAAGGGTTCCTCTTAGGGTCCCATCAGGTTCCTCTAAGGGTTCCTCTTAGGGTCCCAACAGGTTCCTCTAAGGGTTCCTCTTAGGGTCCCATCAGGTTCCTCTAAGGGTTCCTCTTAGGGTCCCATCAGGTTCCTCTTAGGGTCCCAACAGGTTCCTCTAAGGCTTAGAGGAACCTGTTGGGACCCTAAGAGGAACCCTTAGAGGAACCCTAGGAGGAACCTGATGGAACCCTTAAAGGAACCCTAAGAGGAACCTGATGGAACACTTAGAGGAACCTGATGGAATCCTAAGAGGAACCTGATGGAACCCTTAGAGCAGGCATCCCCAAACTCGGTCCTCGAGGGCCGCTGTCCTGCAGGTTTTAGAGGTTTCCTTGCTCCAGCACAGCTGATTTTAATTGAAAGCTGATTAACAGGCTTCTGCTACTTCTACTGCATTCATGATAATCAGCTGTGCTAAGGCAAGGAAACCCTTAAAACCTGCAGGACAGCGGCCCTCCAGGACCGAGTTTGGGGATGCCTGCCTTAGAGGAACCCTAAGAGGAACCTGATGGAACCCTTAAAGGAACCATAAGAGTAGGGCTGGGCGATATGGAAAAAAAACTATATCACGATATGGATTATTTTATATCACGATAACGATATATATCACGATATACCACAACTGATGTTGCATTTTATGTTTTCATAGTCCGTCAGATGGACAGGGTTGAAAAAAATCTTTCATCGCCTATTTTTTACCCATCATCTTGTTTCCTAATATGAGAATCCCAACCCCAAACCAAGAACACCAGTTATGCAATTTGCGGCCATGACAGTGAACAGTATAGAATCTTGGCTATTGCGCTGCAGTAATTAATCATTTAATATTCGTTTGTTATTGACATTTTATAAAATTCCAAGGCCAGGTTTTTCTCTTGTCTTTCACTTACCTTGTTTTCCACTAGGAGGGTCCAGTCCTTGATGAAATGGATGGTGAGACTCATAAGGCTGTGTTGCTCTACTCATCCACATGTCCGTAGTCAACGCATAATGCGTCGCACCACTGCGTACCTCTCTCTCCACTTCAGCCCGACAACTAGCATATAAGCCAGGCAGCTCCACTTTACTGAAATGTTTTCGACTAGGCATCACATATCTGGGATCGATGGTACGGACGAGGTCCCGAAAGCTGTCTTTCTCGACTATGTAAACGGGGGCCATGCCTTTACAGATATAGCGTGAAATAGCACCTGTGATCTGCTTGTGTCGCTGAGACGTCTTCTCATATTGTGATCCTTGGGCGAATGCTTCCTTAAGCTTCGGCTGTGAGAATTTCTTTCCAGTGCTTCCTGTATTTTCATCCCTTGTTTGTTTTGATCGGAGTGGTTGTAGTTTCCCGTGTTCTTGTTCATGATTTTTCTTTAGGTGGTAAAAGAGGCCGGAAGTATTTGCATCAGCCGCTGGAACGGCTTTGCTGCACAGTTTACATATCGGCTGCGTTTGTTCTTTATCAGATGGCTGAAATCCGAAATATAACCAAACAACCGAGCTGCCTCCCCTTTTGGGCAAAAGTGGTGTTTGTTGTTTCTGTGACCTGGCAACTGTTTCGGACTCTGTAACCGCTGCTGTGGTAACATCTTCTTGGGTGTCCATCATTCATTTTTTTTCAAGCCAGAAAGAAATTTCGCGGGCTCTCTCCGTCAGTAATGTCGCAAACGTATGGTGCAAAGCCGCGTGACGTAAAGCGGTGTAGTGTCGCAAAACCACGTTCTCTTCACATTATCTTTTTATTCTCTTTTTTTTTCGTTATATACACTTAGAGTTTGCATAGCAAAAACGCAAAATGTTATATTAACAAATTATATTAAAATGTATATTAGCAGTAATAATAATAATAAAAAAGTTTATCACGATAGAAAAAATAGAGGAGAAAGGTCACGATAGACATGTTTCTCTCGTCCTCACGATATATATCGCCATATCGCCCAGCTCTACATAAGAGGAGTGATGGAACCTTTAGAGGAACCTGATGGGACCCTTAGAGGAACCTGATGGAACCCTTACAGGAACCTGATGGGACCCTTAGAGGAACCATGGTTATGGAGGCAGCAACGGTTTTATTTTGAAGGTCCATAAAAGCTTACATTTCTAATATGCTGAAATCAGTGTTTTAATTTAAATGCTGACTCTGTGTTTCCTGGTCGGTTTAGAAATAAGCATCAAATTAAAGTGAATCGATGGATCTAACTGAATGACTTTAAGCTGAAACTGACAAATAGAAATGAGTAAATAAAGGAGATTTTATCGCCTGTCCAGTTTTGGTTGGTTTTTAGGTGTCGATAAACTTTTATTTTATAGATTCAACACAGTTGGACTTCCTGTTAAAATGAGCAAAACCTTTGCTATTTATCTATAAATAATCAATCACTGCAGGTCCTGGTCAGTCTGAAATTGGACTGCCTGACCTGCTGTACCAGAACCTTTTCCTTCAGGCAGAACGTTCCTTTCCTGGTTTACCATGGAATGAAACAACATGGCTGCTCTTCCAGGTGTTTCCAGGTGTGTCTGACAGTGACGGACCAATGCGGCTCCATCCTTCCTGTGTCGTCCCTGACCCACACCTGTCTGTTTGAACTTCTCTCCCTGCTGATTGGCTCATGGAGGCTTGAATTAACCCTTTCTGGCCTCCGGCTGAGTCTCAGATGTTGACACACATCTTAAGTTGATCGATCAGCTGGGGGGGGGGATTCCTCACCTAAGACCTGAATCATGATTAACCCAGGCGGCCATCATGCTGACCTTTTCCGCTCGTTGTTGTATCAACACACCTCGTTAGCAGCTGCAGCGAGCCGTCCAGGAAGCCTGAGGCTGCGCTGCTTGTTTCTGATGTTTTGCTGCAGGAAATGCTCGCCGCTGACGGGGGAAACCCATCAGAACGACGCCTTTTAGTTTCATGTTTAGGGGAAGTGTATTTTCAGCGTTCCCTTTACAGCTTGTCTTCTAGTCCAAAAAACCCTCAACAGGAACGTCATGAAGCAGCTGCTGTTGCCCCAGACACCGGAGAACAAATCTCTTATGGTTTGGTGGATTTTTTTCATTTTAAAACTGAGGATGGTGAATTTCTTCCATCAACCAGCTTCATGGTTCCTGCTCAGCCTCCAGTGGAGCAACTTCCTGAACAGGCTCTTCCTTTTCTCCATAAATTCTCTTTATCTTTCAGTCATTTAGCTTTTCTTCTGAATAATTACTGTTGGACTTACCCTTATCCACTTATGGTTCCAAAGGAACCAAGACCTGAGGTTCTGCAATAGTTTAAACAGAACCAGAGTTTTATCAAAGACAGAAAACAGAACCCTTTAAACCAGAACAAACATACCATCTGTATCAAACCCAGAGTTCCTCCTCAGTACAGTCATGGCCAAAAGTTTTTAGAATGATTCAAATATTAATATTTACAAAGTCTACTACTTCAGTTTTTATAACAGCAATTTGCATATACTCCAGAATGTTATAAAGAGTGATCAGCGTAACAGCAATTAAATCCAAGGTCAATATTTGCCTAGAAAATGAACTTTATCCCCAAAAACACATTTCAACATCATTGTATCCCTGCATTAAAAAGGACCAGCTAACATGGTTTCAGTGATTGCTGCATTAACACAAGTGTGGGTGGTGATGAGGACAGGGCTGGAGCTCAATCTGTCATGATGAAGTAAGAATGACACCACTGGACACTTTAAAAATAGGCTGGTGCTTGGCATCATTGTATCTCTTCTGTGAATTATGGTTATCTTTAAAGAAACACATGCAGTCATCACTGCACTGCACAAAAATGGCCTAACAGGAAAGAGAATTGCTGCAAGAAAGATTGCACCTCAGTCAACAATCTATCGCATCATCAAGAACTTCAAGGAGAGAGGTTCTATTGTTGCCAAAAAGGCTCCAGGGCACCCAGGAAAGACCAGCAAGCACCAGGACCGTCTCTTAAAAGTGTTTCAGCTGCGGGGTCGGGCTACCAGCAGTGCAGAGCTTGCTCAGGAATGGCAGCAGGCAGGTGTTAGTGCATCTGCACGCACTGTGAGGTGGAGACTCTTGGAGCAAGTCCTGGTCTCAAGGAGGGCAGCAAAGAAGCCACTTCTCTCCAGGAAAAACATCAGGGACAGACTGATATTCTGCTAAAGGTACAGGGAGTGGACTGCTGAGGACCAGGGGAAAATCATTTTCTCTGATGAATCCCCTTTCTGATTGTTTGGGACATCTG
The DNA here is from genome assembly GCF_016077235.1 of Cyprinodon tularosa. Lineage (NCBI taxonomy): Eukaryota > Metazoa > Chordata > Actinopteri > Cyprinodontiformes > Cyprinodontidae > Cyprinodon > Cyprinodon tularosa. The sequence goes on along the minus strand of NW_024039514.1, from coordinate 152,152 downwards.
GAAAACAGCTTGTTCGGAGAAGACAAGATGAGCGCTACCACCATTCTTGTCTCATCTCAACTGTAAAGCATCCTGAAACCATTCATGTGTGGGGTTGCTTCTCAGCCAAGGGAGTCGGCTCTCTCACAGTCTTACCTAAAAACACAGCCATGAATAAAGAATGGTACCAGAATGTCCTCAGAGAGCAACTTCTCCCAACCGTCCAAGAGCAGTTTGGTGATGAACAATGCCTTTTCCAGCAGGATGGAGCACCGTACTATAAAGCAAAGGTGATATCTAACTGGCTCAGGGAACAAAACATAGAGATTTTGGGTCTATGGCCTGGAAACCCCCCTGATCTTAATCCCATTGAAAACTTGTGGTCAATCATCAAGAGACGGGTGGACAAACGAAAACCTAGGAATTCTGACAAAATGCAAGCTTTGATTGTGCAAGAATGTACTGCTATCAGTCAGGATTTGGTCCAGAAGTTGATTGAGAGCATGCCAGGGAGAACTGCAGAGGTCCTGAAGAAGAGGGGTCACATGATTGGTTTTAAAGCGGATGTGGGGTTTGACAACTTCCGGTGGCTATAGCGTTAGCATAAAAGTCTAAGAAAATGGCTCAGTCTCGGCGCAGTTGTTTTTGTTCTGTACCTGGTTGTTCATGTGGGGCAAGAAAACAGCCATATCTGTCCTATCATGCATTCCCACAGATTATGTTGCATCCGCAACAGAAACATAAAACAAATAGTAACAACTGAACAGGAAAATGTTAGAATAAGCTCTAAGTAGTCCAGAAGTCGTACGTGAAAGTTCTTCAGCCATCAAACATGAACAGGAACCCGAACCAACGAACAAGAGCCAACCGGCTTTCTGACTGTTTCAAACCTGCAGCTTGTGCGGTTCCTCATTTTTCTTCATGGATCTGAAGCATGTAGCTCTGACAACTACCTGTCCCTCGACAATATTTGACACTACAGGCATGCAGAAGTAAAGCATAGTTTCAACATCAAGCATCATCTAGAATCTCAGAACTAACATAATATTCTAGCATGCTGTTTTTCACAAACTGTAGTGGCAAACAAATTTCAGAATGTCAAAATATAACTGAAAAGTTTAAACTATGTCCGTCTCCAATATTCCACATAATTTAGATACTAAGTTAGGCTTCATTACGATGTTTGTGTAGCTCATATCTTGCAGCTAGCGGTTAGCTCACTAAGCTACGTCTTTTCTTACCTTGATAGCTGTGGATATATTCTTCGTGGAAGAACTTGTATCCTTTCACAGATTTGTTGGTGGGGGAATTCGCCGCAGCGATTTCCTCCGCATCCGCGAAAGAAAGTGTTGGCAAACTAAGTAAGGATGACGAAAAGCACCGGAGGAGAGACATTTTTCAGAGTAAAACAGGAAGTGCTCCAGCCCTTTAAGACGCAGCTTCCGGTTGTCGTGAAAAAGGTCTATTGTATGTCTGTATGTGATGACAACATCTGACATACACACGTAAACCAGAGGGCAGCAGATCATGTGAATATATATTTGTGCCATTCTCAATACTTTTGGCCATGACTGTAGTTCCCTGAGGGTAATCCTGGAAGTACCCTTTGGATGTATCCCACATCTTTGAAAATGTTTTATGACTTTTGTGAGACAATCTGGATGCTTTTTACATTTTCTGCTTTAAACTGCTTCTCTGACGTCATCATCGGACATGCTCAGAGCAGTCCGGCAAAATCTGATTAAACCAATTTTATCTGCATTTTAGTTGTTTCTTTCTCTAGATTGCACACTATATACCTTAAAAACCAAAACATAAAACTCAGAAAGGCTATTTTTATATTTAAATCCAAAGCCGAAAAAGTAAGCTCCCGGAAGTAGCGTAGGATCCCGTTTCCGGTGCAGATCGGGCAGAGACGAGTGATAAAACAGAAATGATTTTAAGGCATTTATGTTTTTTTTTCAGGAAATACATTATTGACTTTTAACACATTATATTTTAATGCGTTTACTATTTTTGGAGAGGGAAAAAAACATTTAGGTCTTTTTAACAAACTAAAATTAAGGGGCGACCCGTTTGAATATCTAGATGCGCAAATGAGCTGACAGCGCATCCTTAGAACGCATCGTACTTCCGGGACGGAATTTCCCAACGATTCGATTATTTTCGATACTCAAGAATACACCACGATACGATTCAATTTGATTAATTGGTCAATTTTTTTCTGTACCTTACAGGCTAAATAATGTTTCAAATTTGAAATAAATCAATTAAAGCAGTAATATTGTTTTATTTGTGAAACAACAGCAAATAACAGAAGTAGCACAGGTGTACTCCACCTAGGCCTATAATAAGCTCATTCACTGTAAAATAATAATGCCTCTGTGTTCGCGAGCGTGTGTCTCCAAGCGGAAAGAGGGTAGTGGCTAAAGGAAGCGAGGTAGGAGGGCAAAATAGGTTTAGCGCCACCGCAGCACGGGAGTCAGAATTACGTCCAGGAGTGAATGGATAAAAATAGACAGGAGGAAAAAAAACAATCGATACTCTTGCGGACGTGTCGATGCATCGGATCATCGGCTGTTGGATTGATGCATCAACACAAAAATTTTATTATTTACACCCCTGGTGGAAAAATTGCAAATCTTCTTTGGAAAGTAAGTTTGTATGTGCAAACAGCAACTTTTAAACAGAGCGTTCACGAGGAGAAATTGGCTCTTGCACGCGTTTAAGAGGCGTCCCCTCTTGGGGGCGGGGACAGGGTTGTGCATGTGCTTTTTTTGTTGTTGTTTTTTTTTAAGTGGAGAGGGTTAGGGTTACAACTAATTTCAAAAATTAGTGAAAATCCTCCCCTATACCTTTCAAGCTACACCGGGGGTTGCGGTTGGGATGAGCAAAAGAGATAAAATGCATTAGAATGATTGAAAACTCCTTTTAAGGCGCTAATCTGGTACGGTGATTCTCCAGGGATCAAAAAGCATTCATCTAAAGATGTTTTAGAATGAATTGGTGACCATTAGTTTGTATTTTCAGACAGTTAGCTGTTTGGCTGATTTATGGTTGTGATGTATGAGCATAGACTTCCAGGCTCAGGTGTTTCTACTGCTCACTTTGGATAAATGAAAGTTCCTCATGAAAGGCATTAGAAGCATTAACAGGAAAACTGTAGCTAGAAATGTTGGGAATTGGCATTTTTAGTATTTGATCAGATGAGATGATGATATTTATGATGAGATTATACCGGAATAACCCCAGTATGCTATCTGAAAATAACATCCAAAAGGTGTGTGAAAAAACAATCTTATTTCAACTATTAAATTGTAAGTTTTAATGTTGTACATTCTGTTTTGATTGAGAAGGGATTGTGATTATGTTTGAGAATAGTGTGAGATGAAAAGGAGAGAGGAAGAAGATAGGAAGACTGATAGTTCTGAATGAGAGGAGGAAAATGGGAGCACTGATGGAAAGAACAGTTTAAAGCTACAGTGTGTAATTTTCAGCGACATCTAACGTCCAGACTGCAGACTGCAGCAACATGAACGTCTCCCCCCCACCGCTTCTCCCCCCCAACAGTACGGCGAGCGTTACGGGACAAAATGTCTTCCACGACGTCCGCATCACCTACCTTCTCAGGTGATGAGGTTTGTTTACATAGATAATTTTACAGATAGTATTTCATTAGTCTGTGTAGGGTATAGATTTCATGTAGACTTAAGATAATAAATATACCCGTTATTTATTCTACGTCGTTGTGACGTTTTGGTGAGCTGCTTTGCATGGTGATATAAACAGACGAAGTAATTGTAGTCATTAGTTTAACAGCGAGATTGTGTTCGCTGGAAGAATATATATTCGCCGTTTACAGAGTCCAAGTCTTGTTTGTGGCACGGGGGTTACAAGGCGAGGAAGAGGGCAAGGAAGAGGGCAGAGAGGCCGGGGTGGGCGTGCAGCTAGGGCCAGGCGAGGGAGGGGTGCCAGCGGGGCTCTCTCTCCAAAGGAGCTGGAGAGAAGTAACCGAGGTATATATCCAGAAAATTATTTTACAGAAAATTACTGAATCATTACCTGTGAAACGTCAGGGACGTTGCTGAATAAGTATACTGGAGAGTAACAGCATCATCACGCAGCATGTTATTGTTTTAGACAGGTCTTAGCATCCTGTACTCCAAAAACTGCAGTGATATTAGACAATTGTGTGTGTAGGATTAATTACCTGTCCAAGAGAAAACTGGCAACTTGAGCGTCACTTTGAAAACCTTTTTCCTCCATCAGTGACTTCCATCGTGTAAATGCCGTGCCAATGTTGATCCGTGTTTTTTGTCGTTTCTTGTCATGCTTGCGTTTATTCTCGTCGTGTTTCCGCTTCTTAGATGACGGGGGTTCGGTGTCCGCCGCTTTTCGTTGTGATACAGAGTAGGCATGATCCTCCATTCGTCTGATGTTTGGCCACACAGTGCCAAACAGTTTGCAAAGTCACTCACGCCTGCCGCCTTGTTCACCTTTCTTGTTACCGAGGCGCAGTATACCTGCTTCTTCTTCTTCTTTGGTTTCAGGCAGACTAAACGCTTCTCAGGCATAATACTGCCATCTACTGTTCAGTACCGTCTCAGTTAATCTCTCTCAACTTGCCGTAGTTACTTTCGAGCGTAATGGGTGATCTCGCAATCGCTAGTTTGTTGCCTCTGCGCTGCCGTAGCGCAAAGATGTCTGCCTCCATGGCTGCGAGACCCGCTCCTATGTAATTATAAATAACAAATTCTAAGGCAACGCAAATATTAAGGTTAAGAGGCTGAGCTCGTAGATGATGATAAATAACATAGTTATGTATAATATATTAAATTTCTGACTTTATATCCCTGTAATTATTACACACTGTAGCTTTAAGAGAAGAAAGAAAAGGTAAGAGTAAAGAAGAGAGCAGGCAGAAGTCAGGGACGGGTACACCTGGATTAATTTGCTTTTCTATAAATGAAATAAGTAAACAAAAGAGCAGCTGAAGTCCAGGAAGTAGTGGAGCTGTACATATTAGTGGGAAAAATTAAGCTGCTTCTTTAAGATAATAATAATAATTGAACTTAGTTAATCTCACACTGGATAAATTCACCTCTGTATTTATGACTTTATTCTCGTAATGTTACGACTTTATTTTCGAAATAGAAAAAAAAAAACTCACGGGTTCACTGTGAGCATTGGGGAGAGCTGCAAGCAGTTTTAAGTACCGAGGGGGGGCAGGAATATTCATGGATGATGAACATTCCTGCTAAATGGGAGGGAAGCTGGGATGCAACTATTTCTTTTTTTTTTATTACTTTTTATTTAATATTTTTCAAGTATGCATAGAACACACTAAAATAAAATTCAAAAGAGAAGGGCAACAAAAATACAACCAAGGTATAACAGAGTCCATGTTTAGTGGATGTGGGGGTCGCACGGGTCTTAATTTGTCCGGTCTTCCAGTCTTACTGAGGGTAAGTCTTTTCTGATTTGTATGATTTCTGATTTGTACGCCACTTACTCTAAATGTTGTTTCAGGTATTTGGAGCTGATCCTTAGGTGGTAGGTCATTTTCTTCATTGTGAAGATTTCCTCTACTATTGATATCCATTGCGTCAGATGTTGGAGGGTCACTTTTTAACAATTTTCTGGTAACAGCGTTGTTAGCTGCCACTATCAAGATTTGGAGGATAAAGATGTCTTTCCTGTGTATCTCTTCACTCTCCAGCCAGCCCTAATACACAATACGTGGGCCCTTCAGTGTCTTTTATCCTGTTATTTCTTCTATAGCCTGAACAACTTGATCCCAGTAGGTCTGTAGGTTTGTAGCCTGATAAACCAGACTAAATGTGAGATTAAATGTGTAATTTAGTCTGGCCCCGATTAATAAGACATCAGAAGATTGTTGATGAGAACAATTTGTTGTTTTTCAAACCATGTGTGTTCCTATTGGCCAACGCTCTGACCAATGAGAGCAACTGACTGTGACGTAGTAAGAGCGACAGAAGCTGGTGGGGGAGCGTAAACAAACAGCTTGTTGGTAAAACGGCGAATACATCCTTCTGAAAAATGAATGAGCGTAGAGCCTCTTCCTTCTCAAGTTTCAACGTAAACCCCAAGTCTAATCCTTCCAAAACTGATTCCAAAGCGGAGTCAAACTGTTCAACAAATAGTTGTTGCCATCTTCCTTGTTGTGCTTTGTCCAGCTTTGTCGTCACACCCTCAAAACCCCGCCCGGAACCCCGCATCCAGAAATTCAAAACGCATCTCTGCGTTGTGATTGGCCCGCCAGTTCTAGGCCCTTGGGCATTGACCGAGGCTAGACCCACTTTGGCCTCTAGTATTTTTGTGCATTGCCAAAATATATGATAGTGACTGGCATTCATCTGTCCATGTTGCTGAGAATGGAGTAATTTATTTTGTAATTCAGGTGTTATAAAGTAGTGTTGCACCGGTATCAGGCAGGGCCCCGATACTGCATTAAGATGGTGGTATCGGTATTGGCGAGTACCAACAAATAGGGCACCAATACCGTTCAACTATTGTCACCCAGGTGGGCAATGAAAAGTTCTACTGTATAAGTCTTTTTTTCTGCTTCACAAAGGTAGGCAGCAGCTTGACAAAGCCATTATTTTCCATCCAAGTAGTATAAAGTGCTGCATATACACACACATACATCAAACTGATTGTATCGGTGTGGTATCTGTATCGGGTATTGGGGCCAAAAAATGGTATCGGCGCAACACTATTATAAAGTAGCGTATTAAATTCCCTCCAGCCTCTAGTTTCACTTTCAATTCTGCTTCCCTTTTGGACTTTATATAGAGCGAGTTATTTCCACTTCAATTTTGTTGGCTTTTATATATCTTAGAGACAACTTTGTTAGGGTTTTCATGTATGCATCCAAAAATAATTGAATCAATTAATTTCCTTCCGGTGGGATGCAACTATTTCTGAAGTGTTTAGAAATGGGCCGGAGCTCGTCGTGTTACAATCTGATCCAAATGTCTTAAGTTTGAGTCTTAAGTGAAGGCGCAGTCCAGAGGAAAGAACGGTGCTCCTCAATTCTCCGCTGTTAGCCTCTATAGCTAGCCCCGGTTGGCCGTTTCCCCGGCGGATTGGGGCTTAATGTTCCTCATATCTGCCTTTATGTTTTGCTTGAAGGTTTTCTTGGTATTCCTAAATCATTGTGGCTGAAAGCACGTGCAAAATCCTGTCTGAATGACTACCTCTGTGGTTGCTAAGCAAAGGTTTACCCCTCCTAAGATGGCGGTGATGGTCTCTAGGCTTGCACTGCCATGCTATCAATATTACAAGTAGTGATCGGTTTCTGTCGTTCACCAGCAGAGCAGGTTTTGGGGCAGAAACCAGAGCAGCAGATTGAATCACACAGGGTGTGTCTGATTTCAGCGGCTGCGTCCTCCAAGGACCCGTTCTACGTGGACGGGGTCCCTGGTGTACGAAGCCATTAGATTCAAACACAGCAACTGTCTCCTTCGTGTCTGTAAATCTGGGAATTAAGGAAAACCTGCAAACCAGAGCAGCAGTCATCCTGAAAATGGCAGCAATGATCAGAGTAACATTCTGTTGCTTATAGGAGGTTTGAGCGGAATAATTCGCTGTAGAACAGCCTGTCCAGGAGGGCCACTGTCCTGCATGGCGGCTGCTGCACTGAACAAGGGGAACCTGTAATGCCTGCAGTACGGCGGCCCTCCTGGATGGACTTGGACCTGCCTGAGCTCCTGTCTCTAGCTGTTCATCCGGGAGGAGAGGCTCCTGTAAAATCAATGACTGGATGATCTAGTAGATATAAAAAGCCCTCTGATGACGTGTTGAGGCCAAATCTAGCTGCTGAATGTTCATCGGCTAGATTCTGATCCTGCAGTTTAAAGGATTTTAACCGAATGGTTTCACCTCCAAAGCAACTCCTTCAGTCAGCGTCTCTCCCTCTGCTGGATGATTCTGTTTTCTGTCCAAGCTGCCCAGAGAGCAGAGCCTCTCCTTTCCCAGCTCTAAACGAGTCTTTCCAGGTCAACCTGAAGACTCTAGACACGACTAAATGTTGTAGATCCTCAGGTTGTCATCCATTCTGACTCTCAAGATATTTTTCGCTCCACAGCGGCGTCTTAATTCAGGAAACGTGGTTTTTCCTTTAATCACCGTAGCAACCAGTGACTCAGCGTTATCTTAGCAGATTCTGGTAAAAATCCTTTGTGGTTTGTTTCGTATTAAAAGCCCCTAAATTACCAAGTGGTTTAAACTGGAACTTTCAAAATAAAGCTCACAGAAACTGCCAAAGTGGTAGCTTAGCTTCCTTCTGGGTCAGTTTGGAGAAATATTCTGGATTCCTAGTAGAAGCTGCAAAGGTTTCAGCTTTTAAAGGCCACTTCATGTTGCTGCTTCATATTTAGAGGTTTTTGCTTTTAGAGAAACGCTCCTGCTCAGCAGAGAATAGCTTCCTGATGTGGTCGTTTCATGCGTCATTCAGCCTCAGCTCAAAGCTTGGCCTTAATCCTAATCTCAGCCATCTCTGAACGCGACCCAAACATCAGTCCGATGGGTTCCGGGCACACAAAGGCAGGAAGCTGCGCTCATGATCAAACCTCTATAATCTTATCAAACCTTAAATAACAGATAAACGTTGTTTTTATTTAATGACATGATGCGTTCAGGCCCCGCTATCCTCTGTGGTAACCATGCATTTCTCAGATCACAGCTTAGGGTCTGACTGAAGGTGAACAGCTGACAGGTGGGACCTTTGTCCTTGTTTAACCCTGCTAACTGCTGCTGAATCTGCATTTCATGCAATCCAGTTTGCATGCTGCGGCTGTGATGTCACGGCGCTGGCCTGCGTCCGATGGAGTTTCATGTTTTACGCCGTGGAGCGAGATGAAGCAGCAGGAAGGGCTTCTGTTATCCGAGTCTGTTTGCTGTTCGGTCTGCGGATGACTAACTAGCAGAGGTGGCGTCTGCAGGCTGCACGGACGTAGCCTGAGAACGCAGCGTCCAGCAGGCGGCTGCAGGACGAGCGGCTCAGAGCTGGGAATGAGATGGCGCCGGGATGAGACAGGATTCTCAGGTCCCGCTGCAATCAGGCAGTCAAGCAGAACCAGAACCTGCAACTAACAACTATTTTGCAAATCGATTAATCTGTTGATTTATTTTTCAATTAATTGATTGATAATTGGACAGTATAAGGTTCCTTAAAAAAGACTTTTTACAAAATTAAAGCAGATGAAACTCAAACTTTCCAAACTTTGTGGGTTTCAGGATAGAGCATATTGAAGATGCAAAAAATGCAAAATGTTAATATTTTTTTACACCTGGGCATAATTACTGCTCTAACTGGGTCACTCAGTCAGCTAGAGTCATATTTTATATTCTCTATACCCCAGTTAACGATGAATCAATTACTAAATTGGTTTTTATTTCAATAATTGATTATTAGATTAACCTGATTGTTTCAGCCCTGCTTTATTGTCAGTGAGGAGCCGGAGTATAGAAGAGACAGAATGGAAATCGGTGCGTTGTTCTGGTGCAGCTGACAGAATAGAGGCAGCTCTGCACTGGCTCAGAGCTGCAGCTCCTCAGATCTCATTCATGGTTCTGCTTCTGTCTCCTTGAACCTCAGTCGGCCTCAGCAGATGGCCGCTCACACTGAGCCTGGTTCTGCTGGAGGTTTCTTCCTGTTCAAAGGGAGTTTTTCCTCTCCACTGTCGCTACAAGTATGCTTAGTGTGAGGGATTGCTGAAGAGTCAATGAGTCGATGCAGTCAGCTGGTTTTTCTTAGTTGGAAAACTTTGAATCAATTTGACTGGATGATCTGGTGAACTGTAAAGTGCTTTGAGATGACATTGTGCTGTGAATTGGCGCTATAGAAATAAACTAAACTGAATTGGTTCTGTTCGGATGGAGATGGTTTTCTTCTTCTGTGGATAAAAACTGGAGTTTTTTTCTCTGAACACAGCATGTGGCGCGATTCGTCCTCTACCAGGAGTTCTGCTGCTCCTCATGGAGCTTCGATGGTCAGACTTTGAGCGCTATTGGCGCCAAAAGCGGTAAAGAGTTTAAAAAAGTGAGTAAAGTTAAACTTACGGATCTTTTCTAGATCTGAAAGATGACAAAGTCACTTTATTACAAGAGAATTGGATTCTTTTAGGAGAAGTTTATTCTTTTGGGGGAGAGAAATGCTTTGTCTTGTTTTGAAAACTTCCCCCTGAAATAAAGGTTAGCACAAAGCCAGTCGAGGAGGGCAGCTGTACTCAGGTTTTAGAGCTTTCTGATTTCCATTGATGGCTGATTGCAGGCAGTTGTTGAACTGCAGCAGAGAACCTGTAACACCGGCAGGATGGCGGCCCTCCTGGATGGACTTGGACCGGCCTGAACTAATGTCCATTTTGACTTTTGGTCCGAGGCCAAACAAATCATTAATAGGGCCACAAACGGCCCCCAGGCTGGACACTCAGTCTTACAGTGCGAGTGAGGAAGAGCAGATGAAGCAGAGAGCCACTGACTGTCCCCGTCCCGTCCAGGTTTTTGGGTCCTCGGTTCGAGTTCTCTCCCTGACCGGATGTTGTAAATGTTTCCCGTTTCTGTTCGACCGGCGGAGCGTCGCCAACCCCTGTCTCTTCGCTGTCCAGAAAAGGAGGGGGTTGCTATGGCAACCGGGAGACGGACTTGTCGGCGTCCAGGGCTGGATTTCCAGCTCCCAGCGGCGTCAGGGTTCCTTGGAAAGGTCCCATATTTTTTTTGGACCCAGATCAGCGTAGAACCGGGCCAAATGCCACGTCCTCCTCCTGCAGCAGCTTCACAGCCTCTTTTCTTTCTTCATCACGGTTTATTTCCTGCGTCTCCATCTTCTGGTTTCCATGGCAACCCAGCAGAGGAGCAGGAGTCTCCTTCGTCTGTCCTTTATGATGAAGAGGAAAGGCAGTGAGCACAAGGAGTTACTATGGCAACCTAGGGTAGTGGCAGAGCACTGTTCTAGTTCTGAGAACAAGAAGCAGTACCTTCGGGCCGGCTGCAGGTTAGAAGGTTTGCTGCTCATCCAGCAGGAGAGGCTCCTGTGAACTCAATGACTGGAATGTCACAATAAAAGTGATGGATGCCTTTCATAATAAAAGCCCAACTTATTCTTTGCTAAAATGTTTGATGTAAGAACGGAAAATCAGCCTGTCGCTCCTCTGAAGTCTCTAGGTGTGTGGTTTCTCTGAAGGTTCTCAGTCTATTGTTCCTCTGAAGGTTCTCAGTTTATTGTTCCTCTGAAGGTTCTCAGTTTATTGTTCCTCTGAAGGTTCTCAGTTTATTGTTCCTCTGAAGGTTCTCAGTCTATTGTTCCTCTGAAGGTTCTCAGTTTATTGTTCCTCTGAAGGTTCTCAGTAGGGGTGTAAATAATAATCGTTTTGTATCGATACATCGATCCAAAAGCCGACGATCCGATGCATCGACACGTCCGCAAGATAATCGATTCATGTTTTTTTTTTTCCTCCGGTCTATTTTTATCCATTTGCTCCTGGACGTATTCTCCCTCCTGTGCTGCGGTGCCGCTAAACCTATTTTGCCCTCCTACCGCGCTTCCTGGTTATACTCTCACAGCAGTGTGTTGCAGCAAGCTTCACACAGACATTTTTAAATTATGCTCAGTATTGAAGCGTGGTCTGGGCTACACGCTGTGGGTCTACATACGGCCGAGGCGATGAGGAAGTGGGGGCGAGTTTAGTCCGACGACGGAGGGACAATGGGGCAAAAAGAGCGGAGATCCAGGTGGAAAAAGGGTCCCAGCGTTCTCGCGCACCTTGCTCTTCTAGCGGGTCAAACTTCACGAGTTGTTTTCCGCAATTTCGGTCATAAAAACAAAACAAGCCGGCCTCCTGTCTGGTGCACTGTTTGCGGTCAGCTACAATCTGGGAGAGGTGCAGCGGAGCGTCTCTCAAGGGGGCGGTGACGTCAACACTCTGGAGCCTTCTTCTTCTTCTTTTTTTTAATGGCGGTTGGCAAACAACTTATAGGTGCATTACCGCCACCTTCCAGAATGGAGTATGGACCAGACAAACTATTATATTCTCCCTAAAATACCCGTTCTTCTTAGAAAATTAAAAATACTACCAAAAACTACATCCCCAGATGACCTTTGAAACAATACCCTTATATCTAGTTTATTTTTATTCCTGTCTAACTCTCTACACAACATCTCTCTTTCCTGAGTATATTTATTACATTCTAAAAAAATATGTTGGACAGTTTCTCTGGAGCCGAGGTATTGCATTGAACTCATTACACTGATATTGTGCAGTATTTTTGCAGTATTTTTTGATGCAACTTTTCTTCTGTTATTTGCTGTTGTTTCTAAAGAAAATGCATAATGATATTACAGCTTTCATTGATTTATTTCAAACTTGAAACTTTGTTTACCCTGTAAGGTGTAAAAAAATTATAATAATAATAATAAAAAATTAATCGATTAATCGAATCGAATCGTGGTGTATTCTTGAGTATCGAAAATAATCGAATCGTTGGGTCAGGAAATCGATACTGAATCGAATCGCCATGATGGATGTGATTTACACCCCTAGTTCTCAGTCCGTGGTTCCTCTGAAGGTTCTCAGTCTATTGTTCCTCTGAAGGTTCTCAGTTTATTGTTCCTCTGAAGGTTCTCAGTTTATTGTTCCTCTGAAGGTTCTCACTTTATTGTTCCTCTGAAGGTTCTCAGTCTATTGTTCCTCTGAAGGTTCTCAGTTTATTGTTCCTCTGAAGGTTCTCAGTTTATTGTTCCTCTGAAGGTTCTCAGTTTATTGTTCCTCTGAAGGTTCTCAGTCTATTGTTCATCTGAAGGTTCTCAGTTTATTGTTCCTCTGAAGGTTCTCAGTCTATTGTTCCTCTGAAGGTTCTCAGTTTATTGTTCCTCTGAAGGTTCTCAGTTTATTGTTCCTCTGAAGGTTCTCAGTTTATTGTTCCTCTGAAGGTTCTCAGTCTATTGTTCCTCTGAAGGTTCTCAGTCTATTGTTCCTCTGAAGGTTCTCAGTCTATTGTTCCTCTGAAGGTTCTCAGTTTATTGTTCCTCTGAAGGTTCTCAGTTTATTGTTCCTCTGAAGGTTCTCAGTTTATTGTTCCTCTGAAGGTTCTCAGTTTATTGTTCCTCTGAAGGTTCTCAGTCTATTGTTCCTCTGAAGGTTCTCAGTCTATTGTTCCTCTGAAGGTTCTCAGTCTATTGTTCCTCTGAAGGTTCTCAGTCTATTGTTCCTCTGAAGGTTCTCAGTCTATTGTTCCTCTGAAGGTTCTCAGTCTATTGTTCCTCTGAAGGTTCTCAGTCTATTGTTTCTCTGAAGGTTCTCAGTTTATTGTTCCTCTGAAGGTTCTCAGTCTATTGTTCCTCTGAAGGTTCCCAGCCCGTGGTTCCTCTGAAGGTTCCCAGCCCGTGGTTCCTCTGAAGGTTCCCAGCCCGTGGTTCCTCTGAAGGTTCTCAGTCTGTGGTTCCTCTGAAGGTTCTCAGTCTGTGGTTCCTCTAAAGGTTCTCAGTCTGTGGTTCCTCTGAAGGTTCTCTGTGCTTAGCTCTTGAGCTAACTGCTAACATCTGCTGAAGCAGGGTGCTTTGTGTCGACCTCCTTCCATGGTTACCATGGTTACACAGATGTTCCTCCTCAGACTCTCCTTCCTCCATCCCATAACTTGTGGGAATCGGTCCATTTCGCCCCTTCACAATAAAAGCCTCTCCTCCCCTCATGTTCTGTAATCACGCTGACGTTCTCCTCCGTTCTCCTCGTCTGCAGCCCACCGGATACATGGAGACCTCTCTGTCCTACAGCTCCATAGAGGACCTGCAGCTGCTCTCCTGGGACAACGCTCCCAAGTACTGCGTCCAGCTCAGCATCCCTGGAGGCACCATCCTGCTTCAGGTGAGTCCCACATGAGAACCATGATGAACCGTCCTTCCCTTCACCTACTGATGGACCTCAGAGAGGAAACCAACATAGACCTCATGGTGGTTTAGTGTCGCTGTGGGCGGAGCTTTTTAACCAGCACATAGAACAGAATAGAATAGAAACATGGCAGTGAGGATCTAAGCAGGATGCAGATTCACATAAAGGAGAATAAGATCAGAGTCTGGACAGAACTGAAAAACCACAAACATCAGGCTTTTCAAAAACACTCAGAAGGGAATAGAAGTGAATGTTAGAGATGCTAAACCAGTCGCAGCGCGTCGCTCCAGTACTGGGTTAACTGGTCTGGAAGCCATGGTGTCGAGTATAAAACCTTGTTCGAGTCACTTGTTCATCTTTAATGAGGAGTGAATCGTTTTTGTTAGCCTGTTTGTTTGGACCCGACTAAGAAGCTGCTCTGTCTTCTTGTTGCCGCAGGCTGCTAACGGCTACCTGAGGGACCAGTGGTTTCACTCCCTGCAGTGGAAGGTGAGCTCTTGGTTTATCTACATCATGTTCCTTTTGGTGACTCGTTCAGGTTTCCTTTTATCTCGGATCCGACCTGCAGACCTGTCCACACACAGAGCTGCAGCCTGACAGCGGCACGAGAAATGACTCACAGAGTCAGAAGTTTGAAACAGAAGGAAATCTATCCTTTCATTATCAGATAATGTTGAACCCACAGCTCCTCATGCAGCCATTTCAACCGGAAGAAATAAGGTTCTTCTAGTCTTCTCAGACTAGAAGGTTCTGAAACATCCTCCATGTAAACCGCATCTAAAGTCCAAACTAGTTAGAAGCACATCAGGACAGGCTGACCTTACAGAAGCAAACCCGGTCTGATCGAACGTCTCGCCTGCAGAAAAAGATCTACAAGTACCGGAAAGTCCTGAACAACCCGAGTCGCTGGGATGTGGTGCTGAAGGAGATCCGAGCGCTGGTGGACATGGCTCTGACGTCTCCTCTGCAGGACGAGTCCATCCACCAGGCCCCGCTGCACATCATCTCCACGCTGCTGGCAGAGGTTGGTCATTTCCTGCTGTGGGCTGCACATGCAGACACGCACCCACGGACACGTGCACCTGTGGACGTGTCCATAGAAATACGAACAGGGATACGGGGGGTTCCGTTTGAATGTCACGCTTCAGTTCTGAATTTTTAGCAGACTGACCTGAAGCTGAAAGGAAGCCATTTATTTTTTATTTTTTTTTAATGCCTGGACTGGTTCTGGGACTCATTGAGCCGGTTCTGCTGCGCTTTCTCCACTGACAGTCTTTGTTTCTGGTTCTGTCTGCAGAACTCCAACCTGAGCGCTCAGGACCACGAGAACATCATTGTGGTGAGTTTGGGTTCCCAGTTTTTACCGCCGTTGATGCAGGTTTTTGTGCCACTCTGGTTCTGAGTTCTGGGTTTCTTTGTGCTCCTTTGAAGGCGATCGCTCCTCTTCTGGAAAACAACCATCCCCCCCCCGACCTGTGTGAGTTCTTCTGTAAGGTGAGCTGAGCGGCAGAAACCCGGTGCGGCCCGTCTGAGTCGGGTCGCAGGTTTTTGACGCCTTTGCTGTCGTTGCAGCACTGTCGGGAGCGGCCGCGGTCCAAGGTGGTGATTGAGGTCTTCACTCCTGTGGTCCAAAGAATCCTCAAACACAACATGGTGAGAAATGGACCGCACCAGAACTGTTCAGCGACTCCGAGGTCCAAACACTCGCACAACTTCCACAACTCTGGGTCAGAACTCGTCAGGGAAGCTGAAAACCTTCAAATGGTTCTGGTTCCTGTCCAGCTGGTTGTTCCTCTGAATAGGCCCCTGAAGAACCTTCTTCCTGTTTGATTATTCGGTTCTTTTCAGCTGCCTAGTCTGGCAGGGTCAAAGGTCAAAGCTGGACCTTTGTCCAGTAGAACAGAGCCTAATCCTCTAGGTCCCCAGGTCCAGTAGAACAGAGCCTGTTCCTCCAGGTCCCCAGGTCCAGTAGAACAGAGCCTGATCCTCCAGGTCCCCAGGTCCAGTAGAACAGAGCCTGTTCCTCCAGGTCCCCAGGTCCAGTAGAACAGAGCCTGATCCTCCAGGTCCCCAGGTCCAGTAGAACAGAGCCTGTTCCTCCAGGTCCCCAGGTCCAGTAGAACAGAGCCTGTTCCTCCAGGTCCCCAGGTCCAGTAGAACAGAGCCTGATCCTCCAGGTCCCCAGGTCCAGTCGAACAGAGCCTGTTCCTCCAGGTCCCCAGGTCCAGTCGAACAGAGCCTGTTCCTCCAGGTCCCCAGGTCCAGTAGAACAGAGCCTGTTCCTCCAGGTCCCCAGGTCCAGTAGAACAGAGCCTGATCCTCCAGGTCCCCAGGTCCAGTAGAACAGAGCCTGTTCCTCCAGGTCCCCAGGTCCAGTAGAACACAGCCTGATCCTCCAGGTCCCCAGGTCCAGTCGAACAGAGCCTAATCCTCTAGGTCCCCAGGTCCAGTAGAACAGAGCCTGTTCCTCCAGGTCCCCAGGTCCAGTCGAACAGAGCCTAATCCTCCAGGTCCAGTAGAACAGAGCCTG
Organism: Cyprinodon tularosa; assembly: GCF_016077235.1. Lineage (NCBI taxonomy): Eukaryota > Metazoa > Chordata > Actinopteri > Cyprinodontiformes > Cyprinodontidae > Cyprinodon > Cyprinodon tularosa. The sequence goes on along the minus strand of NW_024039514.1, from coordinate 135,736 downwards.
ATCCTCCAGGTCCCCAGGTCCAGTAGAACAGAGCCTGTTCCTCCAGGTCCCCAGGTCCAGTAGAACAGAGCCTGTTCCTCCAGGTCCCCAGGTCCAGTAGAACACAGCCTGATCCCCCAGGTCCCCAGGTCCAGTCGAACAGAGCCTAATCCTCTAGGTCCCCAGGTCCAGTCGAACAGAGCCTAATCCTGTAGGTCCCCAGGTCCAGTAGAACAGAGCCTGATCCTCCAGGTCCCCAGGTCCAGTAGAACAGAGCCTGATCCTCCAGGTCCCCAGGTCCAGTAGAACAGAGCCTGATCCTCCAGGTCCCCAGGTCCAGTAGAACAGAGCCTGATCCTCCAGGTCCAGTAGAACAGAGCCTGATCCTCCAGGTCCCCAGGTCCAGTAGAACAGATCCTGATCCTCCAGGTCCCCAGGTCCAGTAGAACAGAGCCTGATCCTCTGGGTCCCCAGGGAACAGAGCCTGATCCTCCAGGTCCCCAGGTCCAGTAGAACAGATCCTGTTCCTCCAGGTCCCCAGGTCCAGTAGAACAGATCCTGATCCTCTAGGTCCCCAGGTCCAGTAGAACAGATCCTGATCCTCCAGGTCCAGTAGAACAGGGCCTGATCCTCCAGGTCCCCAGGTCCAGTAGAACAGATCCTGATCCTCTAGGTCCCCAGGTCCAGTAGAACAGATCCTGATCCTCCAGGTCCAGTAGAACAGGGCCTGATCCTCCAGGTCCCCAGGTCCAGTAGAACAGATCCTGATCCTCTAGGTCCCCAGGTCCAGTAGAACAGATCTTGATCCTCCAGGTCCAGTAGAACAGGGCCTGATCCTCCAGGTCCCCAGGTCCAGTAGAACAGATCCTGATCCTCTAGGTCCCCAGGTCCAGTAGAACAGATCCTGATCCTCCAGGTCCAGTAGAACAGGGCCTGATCCTCTAGGTCCCCAGGTCCAGTAGAACAGATCCTGATCCTCCAGGTCCAGTAGAACAGGGCCTGATCCTCCAGGTCCCCAGGTCCAGTAGAACAGAACCTGTTCCTTGTCTCAGACCAAGCAGAGAATGGCCATGGCTCCATGTCTGCGTTGTTCTCTGGTTCTGTTCTGACCCGTTAGCTGCTGCTGGAGCGGTTCCTCTTGGGTTCCTCCAGGTTGTCCTCAGTGTCCTGTCCTCTGTCCTCTCTGCAGGACTTTGGGAAGTGTCCTCGGCTGCGCCTCTTCACCCAGGAGTACATCCTGGCTCTGAACGAGCTGAACGGAGGCATGGAGGTGGTTCAGAAGTTCATCCACAGGTGAGCGGGTTCCTCTGAGTCTGTAGGTGAGAAGCTCAGCGCCTCGGGCTAACCTCCACCTCCTCCTGTGTTGCAGCATGCATGGCCCCACGGGGCAGTGCCCCCACCCACGGGTGCTCCCCAACCTTGTGGCCGTCTGCCTGGCTGCCATCTACTCCTGCTATGAGGAGTTCATCAACAGGTCAGTCTCCTCCTGCTCCATTTTTCCGTTAATCATCTATGTTTCCAGCTGCGATCACTCTGACCTTGTGGGGTCTTTGCCTCCATGCCGCCATTGATCAGACGAACGCTGTTGCTCCTCGTTTCCACATCCAACAGGAAAAGGGAGAAACTGTCATTTCCAGTTGCTAGCAGGAAGGCATCCCATAATCACATCGTTCATCAGAGCCTTTATAGCTCTAAGCTGATTTGCTGCATTGCATAGAAACACACCAACAATTATAGCAACTACTGAGGAGAAAGCCCTGCTGCCAGCAGTCGTTTTATTTTGGTAGTCAAACGTTTAATTTCCTGTTAAAAGAGGCTGTCTGATCCGACAGTCATGATCCGTATAGAAAACGCAGCACAGGAAGGTGTTGAAATGGCCTAGTCAAAGTTCGGAGCAGAAGCAGCCTTCTCTGCTCAGAGGGAAAACAACAGCTGATGTTTGGGGTGTGAAAACTTTAGGCAAGAACTGTCAGATGAAAGCCCTTTCCAGGAATCCATGTTTGGATGTTCTGGTAGTTTCCTTCGGGGCCTCGTTAGCTCCGACCCCAGAGCCTCTGTGCTCCCGCAGCTCTTGTATCCATAGCAACCATCACGCCTTCTCTCCCTTCACGTCTCCCTCTGATGTTTGTCCCCCCTGCAGCAGAGACAACTCCCCCAGCCTGAAGGAGATCAGGAACGGCTGCCAGCAGCAGAACGACCGCAAGCCGCCGCTGCCGCTCCGCCTGCTGCGGCCAGAACCCCCGACTCCGCCCCCCGCCACCATCCTGCCGTCCGGCTCCCCCAGCCCCCCCGAGCCGTCTCCATCCACCCCGTCCATCCCCGTCTCCTCCCCTCCTCCCTCCACTGTCAACTCTAGCGAGATCCTGGTGGAGCTGGAGCGTAACAACAACACGACCAATGCCAAACGGAAGGGCGGGCCTGCAAGGGGCGACAGCGAGCCCAACCTCATCGACTGTCTGCTGGTCAGCCCGGCTGTTAACACCCTGTCCATCCAGCTGCCGGCGCAGGCGGACCGGGTGCTCGGCTGCTTCGCGCTCATCCTCAAGATGCTGTAAGTTCACACAGTAATGTTTATCGCTTCAAAGCTTGTTTCAGAATGAAGCCCTTTAATTAAATGAAATTATGACTTTTCATTTTCTCCTGCATTGAGTGGGTTTTATTCAAATTTATATCACAAAGCAGGAAAAATGGTTCAGCTCCGTCAAAAGTCAAAAACTTCCTATTCAGCTCTTTACAGATTATCGGTAATCCTCAGAAAGGAATAAATCAGAGTGCAGAGCGAGCGCGCCCAGACCTCCAACCTCTGACATCTATGATGCAGACAGGAGCAGACGCGCTGCAAATACATGCATGAAGCAAAAGACACAAAAATAAACAGAGAACAACCTGCTGCAGAGACATAAACCAGACCCAGATGAGAAAAGCTAAAACCGGCTGCAAACAGAAACCCTCCAGACCACCAGGGGGAGTCGCCCACACGCTCAGACGGTGCTGTCCTATGATCACCATCGGCTCCTCTACTGTCATTACGCTACTAAAAGTACCCATTTCTATCCTGCCGTCAAAGATGCTAAACTACTTTGTATAAAAATAACTCTTCAGAGATATTTATATTCTGATTGTAAAATTGCTTTTCTGTCATCATCAGTTGTTTTCAGAGCAGTCTGGCTAAATATGTTCAGTGTTTATCTGTATTTTATTTCCTTAGATTATGAACTAAAAAGCATGAAAAACAAACATTAATTACAGGATTTCCGTGGGTCAGTGAAAATAGTTAAGTCATTAAATTATTATTTTTTAAATAAAGGCCTCAATTGGTATTAAAATTAATTAAATGCAATTATTGTGACATTTATAATGCTTTATTTAAAAAACAACAAAAAAAGAAAAATGTTTTACAAGGCGCAGTGGGTACCATGCGGGAGAACATGGAATTTGCATGTTCTCCCTAAGCATGCGTGGGTTCTCTCTGGGTACTCCCGCTTCCTCCCAAAGACCAAAAAAATGACTGTTAGGTTAATTGGCTTCTCTAAAGTCTTCTTAGGTGTGAGAGTCAATGGTTTGTCTCATTTGCCTCCATGTAGCCCTGTGATGAACTGCCGACCTGTCCAGGGTGACCCCGCCTCTCACCTGTAGACAGCTGGAGATAGGCACCACCATCCCTCCTGACCCCGCTTCAATGACGGGAAATGGATGGATGGATATTTGCGCGGAACTGCTTCTGGTTGACCGTAAAGGCATAGGTTTGGAAAAGAAGCTTGAGGTAGAGAAATAGCTAGAGAATGAGGAAAATGCAAATTTCAACAAAATTGGCTGGAAAACGAGAAAGTCTGGACCTGGCTGCAGCCTGTCGACAGATTTATTTATGTATATATATATATGTGACTCTTATATACGAGAGTCATGGGTAGTTGTTGATGGCATTAAAATAATTTCTAAGAGCATTACATTAGAGTTACTCATTCCCGTACAAACCCTGAATTGATACAATTATTTCCAAATCTGAAAAATCAACCACTGGAAGTCGGAGAGGATCGCAATTCACAGAGAGACGAGTGATGAAACTGAATTTATACTCTCAGGAAAGTCGTTATTAACTGTTTAAATGTGTTACCTCAAGAAGATTTATAAATTTTATTTAACAAGGGAAAAAAGTAATCTATGATCCGGATGGTTCTGGTGGCACAAATGCAAAAGCTGATTGTCCAGATATGGTGGTAAAGAAACCACTCTGCAGACATTTCTTCTTCTTGGGATGTTTATTTATTCTCAGCTTATTGTATGTCTGAGACGTGTCATAAACACACTGAAGAAATACAACATTCATTAATAAATAAAATCAAACTGATCTCAGTTTTGTGTTTGGAGATGCAGAAGCAGCAACCTCCAACTGGTGTAAAGAGACTCTTCTCTAGATATGGGATAAGATCAGGAAATGAAAGACGGTCCCTGCAGGCGCCAGCTGCAGCTTAAAGGAACTTTGGACCTGGTTTGGTCATAAAAGCTGTCAGCCAACTGTTGTGTGTGGTAAAATAGGCGGGATCTGCTGATTAGAGGTGCAGGGTGGGGCGTTGACCTACAGACTATTAGTCCTTTCTATGTTACATTAGCGCCGCTGCGCCCATGTTGCACCTTGGCTGCTCCTCACTGATTTCTTGCTTTCCTTTCAGGTCGGACTACGATGACTGGAGGCCGGCTCTGGCCAGCCTCCTGCAGCCCATCCCCTTCCCTAAAGAGTGAGTTTTCACATCCTCACTTCCTGCTCATTCAGCCAAGCCAACAGGCAGCAGTTTAATATCAGCATGGAAGCAGCAGGCGGCTGCTTTGAGCCTCAAAGGAGCAGCTAAAGCAGTGACTTCAGTTAGCAGCTAACTCTGCTATAGAGCAGCAGCACGTCAAAGGCTACAGGCCCTGTAGAAGCCCTTCAGAAACTATGCTGGCGGTCCACTCTGCTGTCCGTTTGCAGAGATGTTCCTGCACATCAGCAGCAGGTGTGACCCATAGAGGTCTGGGCTTTTACTAGAATGGAGGTATTCAACAGGAGGTCCACGACCGTTTCATTCACAACACCTGACCCATCAACAAGGAATTAAAATCAGAAATACTTTAATAATCCCAGGGTGAAATTGCTTTTGTTACATTACTCCATCTGTAATAGAGTGACTATAGGATCAGTTTGATAGAACACTCTTTCATACAATATATATAATTAGGGGGTCCCCGCTCCATCTCGCCATCAGTTTGGGGGACCTTAGCCTGGAAAACCTTGAAGACGTGGACTAGACCATTGCAGCAGAGGCGTAACTGCTATTTTCTGATCTGCTGTGGTTCCCCTCTGACACCTGATGACCTCACCTCCTCCCTGCTTTTTGTTGTGGCCCCTGAGGGGCCCCCTGCTGCTGACGTGGGTCGGTAGCTGCGGTCCCAGCCTTCCTGTCCCCAGATAGCTTCTGTTGTTGGCTGGCCCTCCCACAGCTTCATTAGCTGAACATCACTCCAAAGCAGCTGCTTCTCAGCTAGGCCCCGGGGCCCGGTTTGTGCTTCAGGGCCATTAGGAGAGGTGGTGCAGCCGCTGCAAATAAACAAGTCATCCTGGTAGGAGGGTCATTGACCTGCAGAGGAAGCAGCTCAGTCTGTGGGGTGTGATGTTATCCTCTCTCTGGACCTGGACCGTATCATGCGAACACAGAGCAGGGTCCAGGTCCAGGCTGATCGGCAAAATGAAGGGGCTCCAATGGCCTAGTCAAAGCCCAGACCCCAAAAGGTTTGAGGTGATGTGGTTGGACCAATGTGCTGCTTAGACTGTGAAAACAAGCAGGGACACAGAAGCCTTCACTGATGTCCTCCTGGGGACAATTAAAAGCTGAGCTGTGCTCCCAGATGATTAAATGGAAAATGTAACGAGCTTGTTGCTCTTTTTAAACGTTTGAATGTGTCACCAGCATCACTGACGGAAAGTTTTAGCAGCAGGTTCCAAAGTTTGCTGTTCCTCACATCTGTCTGTTTTCTCCTGCAGAGCTCTGGCACACGCTAAATTCACCAAGTAGGTATCTGTTCCATTCCCGTCTGTCCCCGTTTGTCCCAATCCAGCATAGCCTGAGGTTTGTGTCTTTGCCTTAACAGGGAGCTGAAATATGTCATCCAGAGATTTGCTGAGGACCCGAGGCAGGAGGTGAGTGACTCGCTCTGCCTGTTTGTAGGCGTCTGAGTGGAGATGATGTGATCAGCGCCTCTCTGTGGCCCTCAGGTCCACTCCTGCCTGCTCAGTGTGCGCTCCGGGAAGGACGGCTGGTTCCAGCTCTACAGTCCTGGGGGCGTGGCCTGTGATGATGACGGCGAGCTGTTTGCCAGCATGGTGAGATCATCAATGGCAATCACCACGCTAATATTAGCCCACCATGCTAGCATTATCCTTCTTATCACCATGCTAACAGTATCCTACTTATCGCCATGCTAACATTAGCCCACCATGCTAACAGTATCCTGCTTATCACCATACTAACATTAGCCCACCATGCCAACAGTATCCTGCTTATCACCATGCTAACATTAGCCCACCATGCTAACAGTATCCTGCTTATCACCATGCTAACATTAGCCCACTTTGCTAACAGTATCCTGCTTATCACCATGCTAACAGTATCCTACTTATCACCATGCTAACATTAGCCCACCATGCTAACAGTATCCTGCTTATCACCATGCTAACATTAGCCCACTTTGCTAACAGTATCCTGCTTATCACCATGCTAACATTAGCCCACCATGCCAACAGTATCCTGCTTATCACCATGCTATAATTAGCCCACCATGCTAACAGTATCCTTCTTATCACCATGCTAACAGTATCCTACTTATCACCATGCTAACATTAGCCCACCATGCTAACAGTATCCTGCTTATCACCATGCTAACATTAGCCCACTTTGCTAACAGTATCCTGCTTATCACCATGCTAACATTAGCCCACCATGCCAACAGTATCCTGCTTATCACCATGCTATAATTAGCCCACCATGCTAACAGTATCCTGCTTATCACCCTGCTATCATTAGCCCACCATGCTAACAGTATCCTGCTTATCACCATGCTAACATTAGCCCACCATGCTAACAGTATCCTGCTTATCACCATGCTAACATTAGCCCACCATGCTAACAGTATCCTGCTTATCACCATGCTAAAATTAGCCCACCATGCTAACATTAGAATGTTTTGCTGTCTCCAATCCACCAATCAGGGACTCCCCTGCAGGCGGTCAGTAAGCGTTGCAGCTGTTATAACGTTTTACCAACTGTATCAGAGACTGGGAAACGATGGTAAACCAATCACAACCACCTGCTGAGGTTGCTAACGCCACTTTTGCATTGAAGAGCAGCTAAAAATGATTAAAGATAAGACAAAAGAATTTCAGGAAGATCATAGCGGTATAAAGCTTATAAAAAAAAAAACAAAGTCCTACATTTCATAAAAGTGAGGTTCTGGTTTGGCATATAAGCACCCGCAGACATCCTCTCACTGGAGGTCAGCTGTTCCCCATCTGGTTGAAGTAGTAACTATATCTTTATGTCTAGATGTATAAAATGTCTTGATGCTGATCTTTGAGCTTCTGGCACCATTTTCATGTTGGTAAGGAGGTGTAGCGAGCTGCAGATGTAACGGGCCGTGGTCTCTCTCTCTCCTTCAGGTTCATATCTTGATGGGGTCCTGTTATAAAACCAAGAAGTTCCTCCTCTCTCTGGCAGAGAACAAGCTGGGTCCCTGCATGCTGCTGGCGCTGCGAGGGAACCAGACCATGGTCGAGGTGAGACAATTATCTGCATGGTTATCATTTCCTACTGTTCTAATTTCCTAAGGATGGCTCTGGAGGTCAGCAGGTGGCTGTTGCACCTCGTTAGACTAAACAATCCTTCCTGAATCTGGTGCTGGATGCCTGGTGTCCTTCACCTTTTAGATGGCTCTGCTCTGACACCTAAATTAATTGCTGGACTCAGGTATGTTGACTCTGGTCCGATTCTCTGCTCCTGTTTTCAGATCCTGTGTCTGATGCTGGAGTACAACATCATCGAGAACAAAGACACGCAGCTGCAGATCATCTCCACCCTGCAGAGCACGCAGGTGGGCTTCCGCATGTATGAGCAGCTCTGCGACCGCCAGCGGGAGCTCAAAGAGCTGGTGAGTCTCTGCAGCAAATCGGGTCAGAGGGGTCTTTGTTCCGTTACAGACGCCGCATCTTTACAAGATCCCTGATTCCTAAATACCGTAAAAACAAAACTGAGCTGAAATAAATGCTGTTTTTTCTGTTTAACTCTCATGACCAAAGTTTGCATTTTTTTTAAATCAAATCTATAAAAGATTTAAATCAACCACCGTTTTCCCCCCAGCAAAGGAAAGGAGGTCCGACACGGTTGACTCTGCCATCCAAGTCCACGGTGAGTTCCCCTTTAGATATTCCTTCCTGACTCACAGACGGCCGCTAACAGTTTTCACGATCTCCTCTGTGCTGCAGGACGCGGATCTGGCCCGCCTGCTGAGTTCAGGCTCCTTTGGGAACTTGGAGAACTTGAGCCTGGCCTTTACCAACGTCACCAGTGCCTGTGCCGAGCAGCTCATCAAGCTGCCGTCGCTCAAACAGCTCAACCTCTGGTCCACTCAGGTGAGCGGGAGGATGTCAGCAACAGGTGGGGGCAGGGTGGAGCGTGGAGGACTCATCTGTGCTCTGTGTGCTCTTTACAGTTCGGGGACGCGGGGCTGCGGCTGCTATCAGAGCACCTGGCCTGCCTCCAGGTCCTGAACCTGTGTGAGACTCCGGTGACGGACGCCGGTCTGCTGGCGCTGAGCTGTAAGAGACGCACAGCAAGGAACCCGGTTCTGGTGGAGCGGTTCCGCTGACGCTGCTGCTCTTTGTCTTTCAGCCATGAAGAGTCTGTGCAGCCTGAACATGAACAGCACCAAGCTGACGGCAGACACCTACGAGGACCTGAAGGTAACGGCTTATAGCCCCGATTTTGATCGCAGTAACAGACGCAGCTTTTCTCTGTCACCTCAGCATACCCCATCAGGCCAGCATACCCTTAGTACGCTGGAAAATGTTTTTATCTAGTCTAAAGTCATTTTTTTCTTAAAATAATTGAATGTGTTCTTGGATTAAGGAGGTAAAAGAGACATTTTGCCAAAAGAACAAGACAATTTACACTTAAAATAAGAAAACACAATTGCATTGTCTTATATCAAGTACATGTTACCTAATTATCTTATTTTAAGAGTAAAAATACTCATTCCATTGGCACTCTCATTTACCTACTCAAATTAAGGGGAAATACACTTCATTTAAGAATTTTTTACTTATTTCTAGATCGTTTTTTCAATGTAATCTGCGTCTATGCGCATGATCGTTATTAGAGTGAATCCTAATCCTAACCCCAAAGTCATTCCTCTACCCCTAAAGAATTGATTAGCTATTTATATGTAATCTGGAAATAATTTCCGTAGTTCTTCATGTGCTGTAAAAATAAATAAAAATAAAATGATCCGCATGTTGCTTGTATTTAACAAATTAAAAACAAATAAATCTCATATCCTTTCAACTGGGTTGTAGAATCCTCTCCCTATAAATATTTAATTTTCTATGAAAAAATGTTGATTATTCTTTAAAAAGATCCTCATCTAACTGACATGCAATGTTTGTTTTTAAACCTAATGTGTGTGACGAACCTAGTAAATTATTTTTTTTTGTCATTTTATGCAAAAACTACAACAAAAAAACGGACTAAACCGCAAAATAAAACGGCGTGCTTGGATGTAAGGAGAGCGGAGACGGAGTTAACCCTATTTAATGCGTATTACGTAGGGTATGCTGAACACTGGATCTGGTTCTGATCCGATTGCCGTCCTCCGACTGATCAGACCTGAAATGAACCAACAGCTGTTATTTTGTGTAGAAGCTCTTCTCTGGAAGCTTTAAGCAGCTGCTGCTCTGCAGACCAGAGGAACTGACGGCTGATCATCCTCATCACTCTGAGCCACGTCAGCTTTGGTCCTGAGTGACGATGATAATGATGAACTCTTTCTCCCGTCTCCCTGCAGGCCAAACTGCCCAACCTGAAGGACGTTGATGTCCGCTACACGGAGGCCTGGTGATCCAGAACCTCAGCGCCGGAAGGTTTCTTATCTTCATCAACGGACCTCATCCCTCCTCTTCCTCTCCAAACTTTGAGTTCCCCCTCCTCCGTCCTTTTGCCTGAAACGGTTTCATATACCCTCCTCCTCGGGAAAGCTCAGTCCAGATCAGTTTCCCCACTGGTTCTGACCCAACGTCACACCGTCCCATCAGCTCCTTACCCCTCGGTAAGGAGGGGTAAATCCATCTCTGGGCCGTTTAAGGTTCCGTGGTTCTGGTTCCTGGACTTTTAATCAAAACTCATGAGGAAAGACATTAAATGGTGTTTTCGAAGGACGTTTGACTGATTTATCTTTGTTTCTCCAGAGGTTCTGATCAGCAGGTGGATCGTTTAAAAAGATTATTTATGTACTACTGCACCTGAACGCACCGCAACGTTAAAAGGCTGGACAGGAAGAAACTGAGATCAGGCCACTTGGGTCAAAAGTCCTAGACTTTTGTACCGACGCAAAACCACATTACGCGTTAACAGGATGCAGCGCTACACAGGAACCAGAAAAGGACTCGATCAGATTCCTGAACGGACCAGAACCAAGCTTTTTTTTTTTTTTTTTTAAGACTCATTTTTCCAGGAGGGAGGCGCTCCGTCGTTTTCTAGTTTTTAATCCGGATGGAAGAACAGAACCACTAACCCTGGAACCTGTGGCCCGTCACTGATCCACTCTGACCTCTGCTGGTTCTGTTTGGACGTGTTGCCAAAACCGAACCTCGTCTATCCGGCCATGTTCTGCTCCAAGCTCCTGTACATATCGGATGGAGTCGGCCAGCAGAGCAACGCGTTTTTGTTTGCTATTTATTTGTTGCCATCGGTTCTGACCCGACTATGGAGGCCCGGTCCGGTCCGGCTGTACAAAGCGCTGTATATAGTCGTCTTTTTGGACCTTTCCTTTTTCAGGCTCATTTTCTGTCTTCATCCAAATGTTTCATCTCCTTTCCTGTCTTGTTTTTTTTTTGCACGTATGCGTTTCTGCACCATCTAATGTTTTCATTTTGTAATTTCTATTTTATAAAATGTTTGTAAAATCTGAAAAAGGGGTTTGATCACTTCTCTCCCTGAAGGCGAACGACTGAAGTGGTTCCATTTGATCCTCAACTGGCCGGCGATCCAGGAATCTGGCGTAGCTCAGCTTCATATTTTAATGTGGTCATTTTTATACTGATGATGATGCACATATTTGTCTTTTCTTAAAGAATGTTGTTTAGATAATCATATCAGAGGAGGACCTGCCCACGGCTGGTTTCTACTGGAATGTTTGAATCCCTCATGGAACCAGTTTAGGCAGAACGACTGAGAACAGAAATTAAACTGCTGATATTCTGAAGATGAATCGCTCCAGTTTGAACCTGACTCCCTCCACTACCAGCAGCTGACCAGCAGGGGGCGCTGGCTCTACAGAAATCCACTGAATAAAGGAAAATCCATTCAGTGAAACAGATTTTATTTGGTTAATTTGGATTTTTTTGCCTAATTTTACGTAAAAACATTTCAAGTCTGCATCCAGACCAATGAAATACTTCACAGCAGAAATGTTTAAACTTGCTTTTTAAATTAGACAATCATCCGATGTGACTAACTGGTCGTTTTAAGGCATTTTAATTCTTCCTAAAACTATTAAAATGGTTTAGAGGAAAACATGCAGCCGATCCTCTGGGCCCCTTCTGTGTGTCGCGGTGGTCGAACAGAAACTCCTGGTTTCGTTGGTAGCGATCCGTAGAGCAGCAGATCCGACTGAACGGGTTTTACTTTGTGCTGAAATGTTTGTGGGCCGCTGGAAAAAGGAGCTTTTCCAGTCGCTCTGCTTCTCCTGCTGGGTTATTATTACTGTTATCAATTATAATTATTGCTGCTGCTGCTCCTTGGCTGTTGTAATAAAATACAAAGGCTCTTTGACAGGAAAAATAACGGATGTGAAATAATTTTAATCGAAAATAAAATGTCTGGAGATGTTTCAGCTGACTGAATCATGTCTGGTTTTTCTTCATAACATCCAGTTTCTGTTAAACTGAGTAAAAACCAAAGTCAAAGTCCAGACTGTCTGAACAGCTGTGAGGAACCATGTGGAAACCCAGCAGCCCTGAAATGAAGAACCGGTTCCAGGTCCTGCTGCATCAGAACCTGGAACCGGTTCTCCTTCAAGTGTCTTCGTGGAATCGTCCTGAAAAAGGAAACAACACGGCGGGTCGGGTTCAGGTTCTTCACTTCTACATGGACAGACGGCGATCATCACTCAGGTTGCAAACTTCTTCTGGCGGACCGGAGCAGGCAGCTGAGACATGATGTCCAGCAGGGGGCGCTCCACCACCACCAGAGACCGGTCCTCCATCAGAGCCACACACAGGAGATGCTGTTGGATGAAGAACAGGAAGGAAACATCAAATAGTTTATTTCTATGGCTCATCGGAAGGCGATCCAATCAGATCCTGCTGATTGGATGAGGAGCAACATTGAGTCCAATAACCGGGTCCCAGCTGGACATCGGCATCCTGACGCCGAACTGGGCCTCAGAGGCTTGTCAGCATAATGGAGCCCATAACAGATCAGAACCTTGATTCTCATAAAGCAGGTGGAGGACCAGATGTCCATACCTGGAAGTTCTTGCAGATCTTGAAGGCGTGGCTTTCTCTGGGCCTCTGTGTCTGAGAAAGACTCCGGAGCAGCGCCTGGTTGTAGAGCTTCGTCCGTTCCTCGGGAAGCGGCTGAGCAGAGAGACATCAGGAAAATTATTCTGAGGGACAGGAGGAGGTGGAATCTGGAGGTGATTGTCTTACCAGACTCTGGTCGATGATGCAGAACATGAAGGTGTCGTGCAGGAGAATCTGGGCCGGGTTCCTGGGGTTGAAGGTGATGCCAGTGATGGGCGTGTCCCGCTGTAGCCACAGGGGGTGAAGTCCTCGCCTCTGCAGCTGCCGGCTCCACTGAGTGAACTCCTTCTGCTTCAGGGAGAACTCAAAGATCTGCAGAAGGACCGGTAACGTCAGAGGACACACTATGAGGGACAGAGGACATGCTGGTCACCCACCTGGTGGTCGGCGTGCACGGAGACCAGGCTGCAGCCGCTTGGGTGGACGGAGACCGCTGTGGGGAAGGAGCTGTAAGTCGGCACCGAGCAGTGCAGCTGCAGAGGAAAGGAGACATTGGAATGCGGCTGGAGGACAGCGGGACAGACAGAGGGACATTCAAAGCCGTAGCTTACCGTCTTCTTTTGAAGGTCGAAGACGTGGATCTCGCCGTCAGTGTTTGCTGCAGCGAGCCACTGGCCGTCCTCACTGGGAGACAGGATGTGGACCGGCTGTTTGGAGCCTGAAAACACCAGAACCACAAGGTTAAAAAAACCCAACCAGCCACCAAGGAGACCTGTAAATGGCCCGGTCCTCCCTCACACCAGAACCAAGCCCCTCCCCTGCAGGTCCCAGAGTTTCACGCTAAGCAAGGTTCTGCTTCTGATTTACGTTGCCTGCCAACTCTGCATCTTTTCAGAACTATTTGGACCTCCGTCATCGGCAGGCCCACCCACTTGGTTCCGCTTCTTTATTAAGGGCTAAGAAAGAAACTTCTTCACTCACCTGACTGGTGCCTGAATGTGTGAATGTGTTTTATCTCCGTCTGGTCCAGAGTAACCATGACGACGGAGGACAGAATGGAGGATGCGAACAGTCTGGACGAGTCGGACGAGAAGCAGAGCTGATGGACAGAGCGCAGCTCTCTGGGCAGTTTGGACACCTGGAGGCAAGAAGAAAAGATGGACGTTCTTCATGTTCAAACTATCATGTTTGGTGCTTTCAAACATTTTTATCCCAGTCTTTTCTCGTTAATCGGAATTAAGCAAACATTTGGTCTGTGGCGCTTCAGCAAACCTTCTGGATGCTGATGTTGTTGCTGCTGAGCTGCAGCCTGTAGAGGTGGACGCTGCAGATGGTGGAGTAAGCTAACCAGCCGCCACATGGAGACAACGTGCTGCAGCAGATGTGGTCCTCTCCCTGCAGGGGAAAGCAAACACACAACCGACTAATTCGCCTGATCTTAGGTTAAACGGACACATTTCTGAGCAGCACTTTGTAGATCTAATCATCTAGAGGTAGAAGACGCACAGAGGAAACAGGAACTGCAGAAAGTTCCGCAGCTATTGAAGCAGCAGCCATTGAATGTTAGCACTGGCCACTTCAAATCTTGCTTATGCTAATTAATGCTAATGCTAACCAGTTAGGCTTATGCTATCCAATGCTTGCTCACCCTAACCAGTTATGCTAACCAGTTCTTTCTCATGCTAACCAGTTAGGCTTATGCTATCCAATGCTTGCTCACCTTAACCAGTTATGCTAACCAGTTCTTTCTCATGCTAACCAGTTCTCATTCTAACTAGTGCCTGCTCATGCTAACAAATTCTCATGCTAACCAGTGCTTGCTCATGCTAACCAATTCTCATGCTAACCCGTGCTTGCTCTTGCTCATGCTAACTAATTCTCATGCTAACCAGTGCTTGCTCATGCTAACCAATTCTCATGCTAACTAGTACTTGCTCATGCTAACCAATTCTCATGCTAACCAGTACTTGCTCATGCTAACCAATTCTCATGCTAACCAGTACTTGCTCATGCTAACCAATTCTCATGCTAACCAGTACTTGCTCATGCTAACCAATTCTCATGCTAACCAGTGCTTGCTCATGCTAACCAGTAGTTGCTCATGCTAACCAGTACTTGCTCATGCTAACCAATTCTCATGCTAACCAGTGCTTGCTCATGCTAACCAGTAGTTGCTCATGCTGACCAGTGCTTGCTCATGCTAACCAGTACTTGCTCATGCTAACCAATTCTCATGCTAACCAGTGCTTGCTCATGCTAACCAATTCTCATGCTAACTAGTACTTGCTCATGCTAACCAATTCTCATGCTAACCAGTACTTGCTCATGCTAACCAATTCTCATGCTAACCAGTGCTTGCTCATGCTAACCAGTAGTTGCTCATGCTGACCAGTGCTTGCTCATGCTAACCAGTACTTGCTCATGCTAACCAATTCTCATGCTAACCAGTGCTTGCTCATGCTAACCAATTCTCATGCTAACTAGTACTTGCTCATGCTAACCAATTCTCATGCTAACCAGTACTTGCTCATGCTAACCAATTCTCATGCTAACCAGTGCTTGCTCATGCTAACCAGTAGTTGCTCATGCTAACCAGTACTTGCTCATGCTAACCAATTCTCATGCTAACCAGTGCTTGCTCATGCTAACCAGTAGTTGCTCATGCTGACCAGTGCTTGCTCATGCTAACCAGTACTTGCTCATGCTAACCAATTCTCATGCTAACCAGTGCTTGCTCATGCTAACCAGTGCTTGCTCATGCTAACCAGTGCTTGCTCATGCTAACCAGTAGTTGCTCATGCTAACCAATGGTTACATTTTAAAATCTTTAGATTCTTTTTAGTCCTGTGAATAAATGTACTCATTTTGAAGTGATGACAATTATCCATGCTGGTTGTAAATAGAACTGGTTCCCAGTTAGCCCAGTAACCAGCAGTGTCTCTCCTCCCACCTTCCTCTTCAGCTGGATCAGTTTCTCTGGTTTCCTCTTCACAGGCAGACTCTCCCAGGGCGCTCCTGTCAACCACAGCACCACCACATGTTTACTCTCAGTTCTAGTTACTGTAGTTGCTTTTCAAATTTATAACATAATTAACTTATTTTCAACCTTTCCTTGGTAAACAATTATCAGATTGACGTGTAGATCTAGGTCATCTAGTGGCACCAGATGCAATAGTTATCTTTATGTTGACCACTAGAGGTCAGTATTTTTAACATATGATGTGCTGCTGGTAAAATCCAAAAATGTGAAAAGTTTAAAAAGCAGCAGAAGTTTTGCTCATAGAAAGCGGGTCGCCGCCCTGATGGACTCCAGAAGTTCGCTAAACGGGGACTATGGGTGCGTTGGGTTTCAGCAGCTGCGTCCTCCAAGGACCCGGTCTACTGGGACTGGGTCCTTCAAGGGCTGTGAAATTGAGGCTGGAAGAGTTCGTGTGTGGATTTGAACAGCTGCAGCCTTCTCTGGGTTTCTCCACCCCTCAGTTAGCATAGACTCTATTGCTTAGCAAGTGAAGCTTAGCAGGTGAGGAATTGAGGCTTCTTCTCACTACTGTTCTATGCTAATTACATTTCCAAAGAGCTTCAGCAGCAGTACAGTCATTGCAAATAAAGTTATAGTCCCCACACTGCAGAGTTATTGGAATCTAAGCGTGTCAGCAAAACCCATTTGCACAGGACAGATAAAACCTTTCAATAAACCAAACATTATCCGCCTCATATCTGACTCAATAACAATTTAAAACAACTATCATTCATCAGACCAAACTATTCACACACTGGTATTATATTAACCTGCACTTCCAATATTCACCACTGTTTGGCTCCAGGTATATTTTTACTCCGAGTATGGAGCACCCAGCTTGCTTGGACTCTTATTGAATCATGGGATACCGAGCGCTACATAGTATACATCTGTGCTGACCTGGGAGCGCCTCATGCTTCTCCAGGAGGGGCTGGAGGAGGAGTCTGGGGAGAGGGGACTCTGCTGCCCCCCCAACCTGATCCTGGATGAAGCGGGGGGGCAACAGGTACAGTTTCGGTTTAGGATTCATGCTGTGTTCAGGTTCCAGACAAATAAGGGACTTTGGACATAGGTGAATATGAATGAAACAGGAACTTTTTTGTGTGAAATGGATCATTGATGTCAGAGCAGAGTCTGGATGAGAATAGTCATGCCTTCATTCATCGCTTTGATGCATTTTTCTCACCGTTTCCGTCGCTCTCTCCGAGCCGCCACACCTCCAAATGATCCGGGAACTGGAAGAGCAGAAGCCCTGCTTTCTTGGCACAACTAACCAGGCTTCTCTGTAAAGTAGAGGTCAGAGGTCATCAGGCTACCATGGCGGGAGCAGATTTTTATGACCGTCAGGTGGGTTTTTACAACTTTTTTTTTTTAGCCATTGAACATTTATGCTGATGAGGAAGAGAGTTAGGAGGCTGAGATACGGTCACCATGAGCAACATGGAGGTGCTGCCCCTCACCGGGAGTAACAACATTGACTCTTCCAGGTCAAAGAGGATCTGGGTTGATGAGCCCTGCCTTAGAGGGGACTCAAAACTACAAGTTCTCATCCAAACAGCTCTGAGGGACGAATCCAGTGTTTAAATCAACCAGAGCAGATGTGGTGCTCCAAGCTAGTTGGGCTAAACCACGGCTCCTCATGGTGCAAGGAGCCTTGGTTTGTGGTAGGGGTAGCACCTATTCAGACACTCCCAGTAGGGAGGACGATTCCGACGCTCCTGCTGTGTCTTCCAGAACAGAAACAATGTCCCTGAGATCTTCAAGCTCACAGCTGATGTCTCTTCATCCCCTACAGACTGAATCAATTTAACTGGATGATCTGGTTGAACTGTAAAGTGCCTTGAGAAAACGTGTTGTGAATTGGCGCTATAGAAATAAACTGAATTGATGAGCAAAACAATTTTTCTAGACTCACATGAGGAAAAGCTATTTTACGCAGCGCTGACTCCTGGGTGTTCTTCTCCACCTTGTCCAGCAGGGGTCTCACTACCAGCTGAGTGTCCATACCTGAAAGGGAACATCATCCTTGTCATTCATTAAGCTTTAAAGTGAGTTAATCAGCTTTTCAAACAGAACAGCAGCAGCTCATCCAGGAATTTTGCAGGATTGAAGGTTTGTTGTTGTTTTTATTTGGTTTTCCTGAGTTGGATCTAAATCTCACACAAACGGCCCCACTGAGGATCCAATCACCAGCAATCTGACCATGATGAATTAAAACAAAGTTGTTCTTAGTTGCTTAAGGTCGTAGGGAAATCATATTTAAATGTCACATCATTCTGGCTTTAAATAGATATTTTTTAACTTTTGAGACAATATGGTCAGATAAACAGTACATTTATATGCATGTACAAGTCAATGTCTTTATGCTACACTTGGCTTAAATACCGTATTTTCGCGACTATAAGGCGCATATAAACGTCTTTTTTTCCCCTCAAAATGTGTGGCGCGCCCTATAGTCCGGTGCGCCTTACGTGTGTGTTAAATACAGTAATGGCACACATAACTGAGACTGCGCCTTTTAGTACGGTGCGCCTTATGGTTGTGAAAATACGGTAAGTTAAATATGACCAAAATAGAAGACAGATTAAACAGAAATTTAATCTGTTTATGAAACTGGCTCTACGACTCAGATTAATTAACCTGATTTATCTGCAGTTCTGCTAAAAGATCTTGTTAATAGAAGCACATTTATGCTGATGTGAGGATTTAGCACCAACCTCCAGACACCACGGCCGTGTCGGTATAAACCAGCGCCCTCACGTCATGAGAGTGGTTTTTAAAGGTCCTGGTTCTGACCCACTGCCTGTCCTGCTGTCCCACTGTGGAGGAGATGAACTGAAACTGGACCACGGTTCCCTCAGAGGTCCCGGCCATCGCGCTGCTCTCATCCTGCCAATCATTCACACATCATGACCCATTCTGGAATGTTCAGCTCAGAAACGCACTTCAATGAGAACCCCACTCACCTGGGAAATGGACAGAACCAGGACGTCCCACTTTGACACCAGATGGGTTTGGATCAGAGTTCCAGTTAAGCCGTCCCAGATCTGGACCTTTCCAGCTGAATCTCCACTGATGACGGTGTGGTCGGACAGGAAGGCCACGCTCCAAACCACCACCTCCCTGCTCTTAGAGGCCCCCAGACCGCGCTCCACCAGCATCCTCTGGGTGGCGTGGCCTGGGTCAGAACCAGAGAGAAAGAAGGGATGAAGAAGCCCAGCGGGCGGCAAGTCCTACGTGGATCCGCTCAGGATGAACCTACCCGTCTGTGTGTCGAAGATCCGGAGCATGTCCATCATTCCCACGGCGATCTGTCCACCAGACGGATGCCAGCAGAGAGAAACGATCCGACCTGAATCATTTATTGGACACGTTCCAGTTAATCTAGGTTCAACAGAACAAGCAGAACCAGTCTGCCTTCCTGACTCATTTCATGCATCACATCAAATCAATTTCTATGTTAAACGGCCGGAAATGGAAAAACAGATTCAAACTTCGCCAACCGGACCGAGCCTGGTAACCAGAACAGAACCGGTGACTACCATTGGCCCCTGGCAGATCAGCTCGGTTCTTTACCCTCAGCATCATTTATCAGCAGGACCAGAGAAGTGGATCGTCACTGACCTTTCTGGCGGTCCAGGTTCCTCTGAAACTGGACTCTGTCCTGCAGGACGTCAAAGATCTTCACAGTGCCGTCCTCGCAGCCAGCCTGTGGGAGGAAACGCTCCCATCACATCTCAGCACAGATCAAAAAACATCTTCAGTGACCGAGGGTCCACCCACCGCCAGCAGCGTCCCCTGGCTGTTGCTGCTCAGGGTCCAGATCGGCCCCCCGTAGGCATCCATGCTGTAGCGGGGCCTCAGGTTCTCCAGGTCGTACTCTGTGATGGCCCCGTCCAAACCGGCGCTGAACAGGCGGCCAGACACCCAACAAAGAGCCTCCACAGCTCGCCCGTCCCGCCCAGGAATCACCTGAGAGCGAGGAGGTTAGGTTCAGGAAGCTGTCGTCCTCACCACCTGCTACGTGGGCCCTTACCTTCTCTTGGAAGTAGTTGTCAGCAAAGTTAAAGATCTCCACGGCGCCATCGGCCCGGGCCACGGCCAGCCGCTCCATCTGCCGGTTGAAGGCCATGGCCCGAATGGCGCTGGGCATATAGTCGAAGAAGCGGACTCGGTGCACCTTAAACTCCCCCATTGGACACTGGGTCAGAGAAAGAGACATTTCCATTACAGCATCTTTTCAGGGACAATAAAAGAGCAGAACTGTTGGAGGCACAAAAGCGCCTCCTGCTGGGGAACAGGAGGAATCTGTCTGAACCTCCTGTCTTTCTCTTCTTGACTGATCCTGCTTTATGAAGGCTGATATTTGTTCTGCTCTAAGAAGTTCTCCTCTTCACTTCATTACCTGCATAATCTAAACCTGTTTGAACCGGTTATCTGCCCACCAAGGCCATAATGGATAACCGTATGGAGGGGAGGATGGATCAGGAGATCCACCTCCAGACCTGAACCCTGGAGGAAACGTTCAGAGGGAGCTGAAGGTCTGTTTCTGATCTTCTGGTTTCAACATGAAGGACCTTTCTCTGTTAGAAAACCTTTCTCTGTCTGGTAGATCACATCGTGAGCTGTAAACTCACACTGTACGACGAAACTGCAGGGTTTCATCGTGCAGTTTGAGCTGCAGCTGCGTGCAAAGATTGAAAAAACTCCCACAGCGTATGCCCAGCTTAAGTCGGCAACACTGCTCTTCACACCTCTTGTTTTCAAATGGTTTTCTCCTTTCTTCTTGGACCTTTCTGAACATGCGCAGCAAATGGACTGATTCATATTACTATTTTTTACGTATTTATTAATGTTTTTCAAGGCTGCACTTTAAAAATGAAATGGTTTAGAGCTGTTTTAAATGAAATGTATTTTTGTTTACATTCGTGTACACAAAATGACAAAAATAAATATGTCTAAGTCTAAATAAGGAATAGTTGTATTAATCTAACATGTTAATAGAGTTTTAGGGGCCCCCAGGAACTTGGGGCCCTGGAGAACTGCCTAGTATTGCCTAATGGTAAATCCCCCCCCCCCCCGGAAAGCAGGTAGAGGGAGGTCAGCCTGTCAGCTGCAAATTATTTTATTTATTTTTAATAAACTTTATTATTTACAACACACAACAATACAAAACTGCATTGTGTACATATCACAAAACAACAAAAACATTTGCCAGGGGGAGCATTAACAGAAAACAATAAAAGTATATAATAAGAAATGACAACATAATCTTGTTTAAAGAAAAACAGTACCAAAGGTGACAAAAATACCAGATGCCACAGTGAATCAACACAATAAATTATCTAAAATTCAAATTTGATTGCAAGCCAATAAAGTTGTTTTTGGTCGAATTGTAAATATATAATGTTTAAATTCAATCAAAAAAATTGAAAAGTCGTTTTTTTTTTCTCAAAAAATTGCATTTATGAAGATGAAATTTAGCCTTAATAAGAAAACTCTTCACATTCATTCATTTTTTTGAAAACCGAACAGGACATTTACCCAATATAACTGAAATCCTATTGGTATTTTTGACACAATAAAAGTACAAAAGTGTTGCCAAACTACTTTAGAATTATGACAAAACCCAAACAGATGAGGGACCGATTCTGGGCAAGTGTCACAGAAGGAACAGCTAACATTAATATCAGAGTTGAATTACTTTAAATAGACTTTAACGGGGTAGATTCTGTGTATGAGTTTAAAGGAGACTTCTTTAACCTTATTAGTGAGAAGAAAGTGTCAGCTCCCAATTATCCCACTCAATCAGGTGCGTAAAACACGCAAGGACGGTGGCCCCGAGGAGCCAATCGCGGTCAAAAACTTTCAGCTTGAAGCAAACCTGGACTAGTTTAAAGCTTCTGGCTGAGATTAAAACGTCTTCCTTTCGGCGAAATAATCATTTAATTCCAGAATGATTAAGTCCAGACTTCCACTTCTGGATCCAGCAAACATTTAGCGCTCAAAACGCCTTTTAGTGGAAGAAAAGTCCCACATAGACATAAACCCGCAATATTACAAGCTATACAATTAGACCTGTTTATGTAGGGATTCAATGAACTAAATGACTAAATCAGAGTCTTGCTCTCCAAATAAGAACCAACTTTAAGGGACAGTCAGATAGGCGGCGCGCGGCACCATCAGAAATAACGGCAGTTAGCTCCGAAAGCTAACATAAAGGGACCTGGTGAGTCACTTAAAGGCAGTAAAACTGCTTAGAGCTCAACTACAGCCCAGAAACACGCTTTAAAACGTCCATTTATGATGGGTTTGAACAGAACTCACCTCAAATGTAACGCTGCACGTTTAAAAACATCAGAAACCACGTTGATGACCCGGATCAGGAAACACAGGCGGAAGTACGCCATGACGTCATCAGCACGCACCGTCGGTTGGTTCGCTGTTGCAGCGCGGGAAGCCGAAGTAAACAGAGCTGTGGTGGATCTTGAAAGTCTAGATAAGCGCTGTTCTTGGAGCGGATTGTTGGCCGGTTCGCAGCAGGATGGTTCAGATTATCCTTCGGTGAGTTTGGCTTCATGCGGCCGCAGCTTGGCAGGAATTAAACCGCTAAAAACCAACCAGCAGAAGCACTGCGGAATGGAAGCAGCAGCAGATTTATAAATCCCGTACATGGATTATACGGAAGAGGATTAGGTCCACTAAAGAACTAAAAATTTACTGATTTTTCAAAATATTATTTCAAATTAATATGGGGAAAAAGTCAGAATTCTCAGAATTCTGACTTTAATCTCAGATTTCTGACTTTTTTTTCTCAGATTTCTGACTTTAATCTCAGATTTCTGACTTTTTTCTTAGATTTCTGACTTTAATCTCAGAATTCTGACTTTTTTTCTCAGAATTCTGACTTTAATCTCAGATTTCTGACTTTTTTCTTAGATTTCTGACTTTAATCTCAGAATTTCGGATCTTAAAGTAGATGAAGGAAGAGATGTGTAGCACTCAGCTTCACTGATAAAGATGTGATTTTTTTTTGGGAGGGCCAGTTACATATTGGTGGAAAATGATGGCAACTTTTTACATGCCTGAGTGGAAGAGCAGAAGGTGATTAAAACAAGAGAGCTAGTTTAGTTTCTAAAACAGACATGTTTGCTAGCTGTCAGAATTCAGAGATTAAAGTCAGGATTCTGATAAAACCAGATAAAAATTCAGAGTAGGGAATTCACAGTCTTAAACAAAAAAACTGTTTTTCTTCCATACTGTAATTATAGATTTTGTAAATTCTTTTTTTTTTTTTGCAGCAGAAACCGAATTTAAGTGTGTCAAAAAAACAAAATTGTACAAGTAAGAATTACCTAGAATTCTGCTTGACTGTTTATCATATCTGAAATTTCTTCACAGTCAAAATAATGCAGATTATTATCAATAACTAGGAATATGGAGATCTGAAATGAATTTCTAGACATCCAGAGGGTTTATTCTAGATATGAAGAATGTCATTTTGTTTGTGTTATTGGGAAAAAGTATTCAGCTATGCAATCCAGTTAAATAAAGGAGATAAATGGTAATTTCTCATTATAGCATAACAGTAGAATCATAGCAGTCCTTCCAGGTTGATGTTCTGCCCTGTTCTGGTTAAACTAAATATCCTTTCACTAACTTAAACCCTGTGAAGGTTGTCAGATCACAGTTAATCTAAACTATGAGCTCTATAACTCCACTGCTGATGAATCCAGGTGTGCCTGACCTCAGTAAACATGGCCAGAAACACCTGGATTCATCCCTTCATCCATTGGCCTAATGAAAAACAGGAAACAAGAGCCGCCTTAAGTTCAGGAAGTAGTGGAGTTGTGCATAGAGCCCATTACAGACAGTTGCAGGAAACAGTAAATCGTTAGGAATAAGTCCAGAGTCTAGCTTGTTATAAAAATAATTACTTTTTATATAAAACATTCCTCTGCCTCAGACATGGCGTAGCCTTGCAGCTGTGTCATTTGAGCGAATACTTTATGAGTTTAAAGGGGTTCTATAAGAAATAGAATTTTTTATGGTAATTTAAAGGGAAAAAAAGTATTAGAGATTTGATACTAATAAATAAAAGTGGCCTGCCATTGTCTGTTCTAAACATGATAACATTAAAACTAGTTTACTGCTATAATGGTAGAGGATCAATCTATCTATTTAGGTGAAACCCCTTGTCAGCAGGTGAAGATGAAGCCTAAAAATGTTGTTTTGATATATGGGACCTGTTCATCATATCATGGAGTTCCTCCTTAGTCTGATGACACAACTATCAACTAAAATCTGCAAGTTGACATGTTTAAAAGAAATGAAGAAGTCCCATTGACAGTTTGCTATGCTTTAATAAGGAGCGGAGATCCTTATTAATTAAGCGGAATAAGGAGCCAATGAATCAATGCAATCAACTGGTTTTCCTTAGATAGAAAACTTTATGAATCTGACTGTATGATCTGGTTGATTTGTAAAGGGCCTGTGTTGTGAATCGGTACTATATAAATAAACTGAATTTAATTTTTTCGCGCTGTATTTATGACAGTGTAATGACAATAAAACGCTGGGGGGAAAAAAACACAAAGACATAGACTTGAGTTTCCATGGCTGTCCCTGCGAAAAATCGTCAGTAAACCTGACCTCTGAACCTGACAACCCTGAACGACTCCGCTTTGACCTTTCACCTAAAACCCCCCAAACTGATGGCAGAGAATACAGTTAGAATTGTGAATACCGGCTGCCGCCTGGAGTCTGGGGCCTGGAGGAAGGGCGGGCCGCCTGGTCCGTGGTTTTGGCTGGGGCTGGCTGCGGGGCCTAGGTGGCCTGCTGGTGGCGGGGCTGTCACCTCTGCTCTCCCCAAAGAAGGTTGGATGGAGGGGCATTAAGTGCCTGGTTGAAGGTTTTTTTTTTTTTTTTTTTTTTTTTTTTTTTTCTGTTCGGGGGGGGGGGGGGGGGGCGCGGGATGGGTGGGCCCCGGTCCCGGGGGGGGGCTCTTGCTGGGGGTGGTCCGGTCCGTGTGCGGGGTGGGGGGCCGGGCTTGAAGCAGGAAAGAGATGGGTTGGTGTGGCGGTGTCGCCGCTCCCCTCCCCTCACATCCGGATTTTAGGTTCACTTATGGGGTCATCCGATAGTCCCGGGACCGACCACCGGTGTCACCGGGTTTTTGGTCCTGGTATTATTGGATGTGAGTGTTATGTGTGAATGTGTGTCCGCGTTGTTAGTTTCTTTATTTATTATTATTTTATTCAATTTTATTCAATTTTTTTTTTTTTTTTTTTTTTTTTTTCCTGTGGTACGAGTGGGGGCACTAGGGAGGGAAGGCATGATTGAGATGGTGTGTTTTTTTTTTTTTTTTTTTTTTTTTCTCCCAGGTTGGGGTCTCAACCGCACCCTCTCCCAAATACATCTCAAGTCTCCGCTAAGTGCGGAGCCCATTCCCCCCGTCCTGCTCTCCCTCCGCTGGCTGGCGTCGGGGCTCACCGGTGCACTGGTGGAGCTGGGGGTGGATGCCCGGGGGACTGCTGGCTCATTCCTGGCGGCCTCTCCGCTGGCCCCGGCCGGCCGGGGCTTTGCTGGGGCTCCTGTCTGGGGATCGGGTGCCCTTGGGGCCTCGGATCCCTGGGGCCTGGGACTGGATCCGCTTCGGGGTGGGGCTGGGTGTTGTTCGGGGATTTTCGGGGTCGGTGCCGGTGCCTTCGCTACGATGCCGGTTCCTGGGCGGTGTTTCTTTCCTATGCCGGTTCTGTGGTACCGGTTCGGGGGGGGGGGGGGAGCTGCACGGCATGGTGGGGTGCGGGTCTTGGGTCCTGTTTTGGGCTCCGGTTTTTCCGCTCGCACTTCTCCTCTTGCTTATTTATGGGGGCCTGGAGTGGCTATGGCCGGCGCGTGGTGGGGGGCCGGGGCGGCGGAGCTGCTCTGGCCGCGTGTCAGGGCCTGGTGCGGGCGGCGGGGGGGGCGGCGGACGTGGCTGGGCTGCTTTGGCTTCGTCCGGTGGGGGGACGGCGCGGTTCGCTCCGCTCTGGCTTTGTGCTGCCCCTCGGGCTGCTGGGGGGGGGTGGTTGCGCCGGCTGCGGTCTGCTCTTCTTGCGGTTTTGCGCCGGGCGGCTTTTCTGCTCTCGGGCTGATTCTGTGCGTGGTGTGTTTCGTTGCGCGCTGTTGGCATCGGTCTTGGTGGGGTGGGGCTGCTCTTTGGGCCGGGGGGGCGTTTTGGGGGGGTCCCGCGGCGCTCGCGGCCGGTTCGCGGCGGATGCGCATGGGCCCCGGCCGGCGGGCGGGGCCTCCTGAGTGTTTTCCTGGGTGGTGCGGTCGCGGTGGGTGTTGCGGCCGGTCGCCGGGGCTTGGTGCTGGGGGGCGGGGCGTGTTTCGGTGCTCTGTGGGGCTGGGGCGTTTCGGTCGGCGCCGTGGGGGGGCTGGTGTTCGGTGCCCGGCCCTACTTCGGGGTGGCCGGCTGCCGGCGGGGCCCGCGGACTCGTCCCCGCGGCTCCCCGGGGCGCCGGCATGGCGGTGGCTGGGGGGCTTCTTCGTGGCTGTCTCTCCTCCTGCCTTGGTGGGGTCTGGTTTCCGGGGCTGGCCCCGCCTTGGTGCCTTCGCTTCTGGGGTCCCCTTGGGCGCCTGGGGCTTTGGGTCTCCCGGCGCTGGACTCAGTGCTCTGGGGGGTGTGCCTCTCCGGCTCTCCACAACCACTATTGAGCATTTTTTTCTATGGTTAAAACTTTACATGCACAAGTTCACCCTCACAAACAACTACAGGTGCTAGGCTTCAGGTACTTAGAGATTCACTTCCAAACAGAAACCCCACATTCATATCTTCAGGTAACACAGAGTACATGTCAGACTTAATAATATTACGTTAGCGATAGTTTCAAGGTGTTTGCTTTATTGTATATCTCGTACCATGTTTTTTGGTTGTGCTGTTCTTTTTTTTTTTTTTTTTTTTTTTTTTTTTTCCATCTCATTACAGGTGTTGAAGCAGACTGAAAATGTTTTGTCATTGTCTCCTTCCTATCTCCTCTTTCTTTCATCTTTTGTCCTGTTTTTTTCTTTTTCTTTTTCCTTCTTCTTCTTCTGTTTTTCTGCTCTACTTACATTGCAGTGTCCATATGAACTGTAAAACTCCCTGCATAATTATAATAAAGCAATTTATATACATGAAACAAGTGGAGCGGTATGGCAATTGCCATACCGCTCCACTTGTGAAAGTAAAATCTGTTGGGCTCCTTTTGGCATCAAGACAATTATTCTTATTGCCACCTTGCCAGACAGGACACTGTAAAAAAAAAAAAAAAAAGAATTGTGAATACTTTTCTTAGCGCCTATATAAATAACATGCTGTTCTAATAAACATTTTTATTTTAAAAAGTAAAAACAGACATTTTCAGTAGATGGAGCATCACTGCTCGCTCTCTGGAGCAGAGTAAATCAAGGTGTGGTCTTCTGAGGTTGTCCTGTCTTCCTCTCCTGCAGCGGCAGCGTGAATGGCGCCACCCCCGCGGAGTGGCTGTTGGTGGAGCTGCAAGGAGAGATGGTGTCCAGACACAATGCCGGCCTGGCAGGAAACGTGATGGGAGACCTTCTCTACACCAAGGAGGTGCGGAAACTTCTCACTGTTTGTAGCTTTAGCGCAGAGTGATTACCAGATCACAGAGAGGCCGATATGGACATAATAATCCATCAAGACCTTCAGGATTAAATGGCGTCAGAAGTTTAGTTTAGTTCAGATGTTTTGTCTCTCAAACAGAAAATATAATCATCTTCCCCACACTCTCATGCGTTGTGTCTTCTCTCCACCAGGGGGTGCCAGTGCTGATCGTAGGACATCACATTCTCTACGGGAAGGTGGTCAAACTGGAGAAACCCTTCGCCGTCCTCACCAAGCAAGTGGCGCATACACAGGATGGCAGCGCTGCTGATGTCGATCCGGTTACTATGGAAACAGACCAGCAAGGTCCCGCCTCCACGTCTTACTCTGTGTCAGCGCTCATCAGACGGAAACTGATCTTTAAGACTCGACCCAAACCCATCATCACTAATGTGCCAAAGAAAGTCTAGGATCTGAACTAGTCTGAACTGGTCTGAACTGATCTGAACTGGTCTGAACTGATCTGAACTGGTCTGAACTGATCTAAACTGGTCTGAACTGATCTGAATTTGTCTGAACTGGTCTGAACTGATCTGAATTGGTCTGAACTGATCTGAATTGGTCTGAACTGATCTGAATTGGTCTGAACTGATCTGAATTGGTCTGAACTGGTCTGAACTGATCTGAATTGGTCTGAACTGATCTGAATTGGTCTGAACTGATCTGAATTGGTCTGAACTGATCTGAGGGTCTGATTTAAAGTGGGAGCCTTGAATTCCAGGCTGGTTCTGCGACAGTGAGCTTCAGCTCTGTGTGTCTTTCTGTGTCTTTGTTTTTTGCCACCAGTCTTATTAAATGGTCTCTGACAGCAGCAGCTGTTCTGAGTTTCTTTGTTCGGAGCTTCTCCAGTTTTTTTTTAGGTCAATCTTGTTTATTTCAGTCCCAGATAACCTGAACAGCACCAGAATGTAGCTCAGCAGTCAAAACCTGAAGTGAACGCGATACGCCTCTAAAGCCCATATGAAACACTTTAGCCAGCGTATGCCTGACGTACAAAAAACCGTGCAAAAATGCTGCCTACGTTGGGTAATTTTTGGGTACATTTTGTATAAGTTATTTACCCTGAATTACGCCTGCACACGTCGAATAGGGCTCGGGATCCACGTTGCATTGTGGGACGTCGCGGTCATATTGACGGCTACGCAAACGTAAACATAGCTCTGATACAACGTTGTTGTTGAAAGAAGAGACGTAGAAGTAGAGAGAAAAAAGATGTCAAAATCCCGAAAAAGATCTGGAATTTACCAGGACACATTAAATAGAGAAGCCAGGGACCGGTATGTTGACAAAATCAGCATTATTAATAATTTGGATCCATATGAAGTTCCAAACAATGAGTGGAGCACCGATGAGTGAGCGCCTATACTTCAAAACAGTTCCGAAGCTACAAGTCCTTGGAGTCTCATATGCAGTTCATGAATGGATGGGTTCAGGAGCTGCAGATCATAAAGCCAGCAAACAGTGGGAACACAGTAATCCGTACGAAGGTAAGCTGTGATCAGACGGGCTCTGGAACCTGCTAGTTTAGCAACTGCTAACCTCTAATGCTAACAACCACTCACGCATGCAATGTACTTTTAACTAGCTGCTATGTGTTTCAAAGGTGTAGTTAGTAACGTTAACTACCAACCCTCCGGGTTTCTCACGTATTTGAGCCTTTTCCCGCTGCCGTTTTTATTATTCTCCCGTAAAAGATCCCAACTTTGAAGGAAAGAAACAAAGTAGGCTATAAAATAAAACTGTGCATCTTTAACTTATCAGAATGAAAATGCAGGGAACACACTCTCAATGACATTGGAATACTGTGGAAAGTTATGTTCGGTCGTCTTACAGCCGCGATCCAAGCTAGCCGACGACTCTTTATCTCTGACGCTTGGTCTCCATGGCTACGCCTCCAGGCAGGAAAGCGGTGGAAAGTTAACCCATTTTCTATGTTTTTCCCATGGCGATCATGTGTTGAGCTTTTACAGCCCACAATACAGCAACGGTTTACTATGGTTGAAATCAAGTTAAGGTGAAATTAATCAGGCTGAGAAGGAGTACAGTATGCGGTAGTCATAGGCAGTAGTCTGAGCTGCGGTAAAAGAGGCCGTCAATATGGCGGCAACGCAAAGTGCTTACGTCATGACGACCAAGCCCTATTACGCCAAGTACGTCAAGAAATTTTGAGCATGCTCAAAATGTCCAGATGTATGCCAGCGTGTGCTCATACATTGGGCATAAGTTACAGGTAAGTTATCTGATGGTTGACATACTTTAAGCGTAGGTTACTCATAAGTCATCGCAACTAGCTTATTCAAAACTCATCAGTAACTTCTGCGTAACTTAACAAGAACTTATCTCCAACGTATCTGACTCGTTCCAGACGAGCGCTGAACGTGTTTTTAACGGACAGCTACTGTGTAATAGCATATTGGCAGGTTTCTGGTATAAAGGGGTTCACAGGAGGAAAACGATTTTTATTGGATTCTTTATAAATAAGATTGCTGCTATAAAATATCATTGGCCTCAAACGATTGTTTTAAGGTAGCTGTAATTAAACCTTTTCTAAAGAATGAATTCAATTAAAGGAAATGATCAGTATTCTGTGGTGATAAGCTTAATCCTGTAGCAGTTTAATTTGGT
This sequence comes from Cyprinodon tularosa, assembly GCF_016077235.1. Taxonomy (NCBI): domain Eukaryota; kingdom Metazoa; phylum Chordata; class Actinopteri; order Cyprinodontiformes; family Cyprinodontidae; genus Cyprinodon; species Cyprinodon tularosa. The sequence goes on along the minus strand of NW_024039514.1, from coordinate 105,700 downwards.
TTCACACAATAAGGTCATACGTCGCTGCGTACTTCGTCACGCTGCTCTTATCTCCTCAGACTCCGACAGAAAAGATCCCCTCTGGTTTTGGCTGTAGAGGTTGATAGAGGCTGATAGTTATCATTGAAGATTTGTGAGCTTATCACACCCTGGTATGGGCTGCCTGTTTGATTAAAACAGACGTTTTAATCGAATTAGGTCAGCTCCTCTGTCTGGATATATAGTTATAATCTTCATTTTGTACGTGGCCAAAATTTGGAAATGCAATGAGAGCAGTTTCCTCTATTGATAAGGCTGGAGCCATGGATGTCTAATCATCTGCTAATGTGTATCATGTAAAATAAGATCGGGGTTAATCGGGGCCACTTCCTGAGAGGTGAGCAGCTGCCTTCTGTAACTAAGCAACTTCTCTGATCTGAGTAAGATTACAATTTCTATCAGAATCTGTTGTCATGTCTCCTGGTTATTTAATGCATATAAGTTATGAAGTGTTATTTAAAGAGTTTGTCCTGAGTGATCTCTTTTAAGGGAAAAGAACCGGAGAGGTAGAGCATCAGGGTGCATTCAAAGAGCCTATCTTTAACAAAGCCATGTGCCCTGAAACCTCCTAACTCTGCTATCATGTGTTGCCTTTTATTGTTTGGAAGGCTTAAACACCCCCATAATGATGAAGGATTACTTCTTCACTACTTGAGGTTGAGCCACTCAAACTGAGCTGGTATTTTGAAACCTAACTTGTTGCAAAACTTTTTAACATTAAAGGCTGATTTGTACTTCGAAATCAGGTCGTCTGTGTTTGTGTCACAGTTAAGGCAGAGACGTCCCCGCCCTTTCCACAGACACTCTATCCCAAACTGTAGCTAAATGCAGACAGTGCCGCAGACAGAGGCCTCTGATTGGTCAAATCTACCTCTGCTCTACACTATGCGTATTTCCTGTTTGGTACTTTACTAACTTGTTTTGTTTGTATGACCGCCATTGAGGAAAACGACTCATGAAGATGGACCAGCTAGAAGAGCAAGGTGCGCGAGAACGCTGGGATAGAGTCCTGCAACGGGTCGGGTACCCGCGGGTCCCCTATGGGTCACCCGCTAAAATGCCCTTTTGCGGGTGAAAAATACATAAATAAAAATAAACGGCTCGGGGGTCGGGCGGATATTTTTTTAGTGCGGGCGGGTAGTTGGTGATTTTTTTTTTTTTTATGCGTGTGTGTTATGGACATCAGAAATGTTCTATTAATCAGGCACTGGGGTCACCCTTGTTGTAGCTTAAAGCCCTGCCGGCAGTGTGGGCTTCCCTCCAAAAAGGTGACAGTCAGTGCATACACGTCTGCTGCAGTGTTAATGGCGCTGTTCTGCAGCGCAGCGTACTATAGCCTATTACTTCATGTGTTAACGGGTCGGGTTGCTGGTTAAATATCAACGGGTCGGGTTCGGATTTGAGTTGAAGATATCCGCGGGTGACGGGTCGGTTTCGGTAGTCATCCTAACGGGTTCGGGCGGGTGTGGGTTCGTAAAACTCGACCCGTGCAGGACTCTATGCTGGGACCCTTTTTCCACCAGGATCCCCGCTCTTTCGACCTCATGTTCCTCCGTTGTCACACAAATTTGCCGCCACTTCCTCACCGCCTCGGCCATATCTAGACCCACAGATAGTTCCTGATTGTCCCTCTGGCGTTGTGGCGTGGAATAACATAGCACAGACCACGCTTCAATATTTGGCATAAATCAAAAATATCTACGAAAAGCTTACTACGACACACTGCTGCAGGAATATAACCAGCCCTTAAGCAGACATTACATTGATGTCAAAAGGACCCAACATTGATGGTGTTGTCTACTTTCAGTTGTTGCACAGAAAATGTTTTAATACTGGTCCTACTTATCTAGAACCTTCTGATTAGATCCATGCTTATAACTGCCCTTGTTTCACAGGTGAAGTACTGCACTGCCACTGCTGACTGATCTCATGTCCTTTGTCACACAGGATCAGAATGGTTTAGATCACTCCTATGTGGTGAGAATACTGCCAATAAAACATAGGTGTAAAATCCAACTCAATAAACAAAAACATAAGATTTGTATTTAATTCTTGTTGTCAACGCATGCAAACGTGTATGAGATGATTCATCTGGTAGAATGAAAGTTTAAAGTTATGAATAAAACTTTGCTACAAAAGGGCACAGGTACCAAATTAATAAGTCATTTATCAGTAGCAATCGACGGACCTAGTGAAGCTGTTACACTCCTCATCTGTTGGCGGCAGTAATGCAGCTGAAAATCGTTTATAAACTGCCTTTAAAGGAAAAGATGATAACAGAACCATCAATTGAATCCTATTGCACATGTGTTGAAAAGTATTTAAGCAAAGACATAACATTTGATGGATGATGATGATGCAGGTTTCTTTTTGTTCTTCTCGCCTAATACTGGTTGGCAAATAGCCCTCAGGTTAAAACCTGTCACCACGAATGTCACGGCTTCATCAGGGGTTAGAAATTCGTTCATATAACATGTTTTGTATTAACCTCACTCCGCCACATGGATTTGCTGGATTTGCTCCGCATATCCATCTGGGAACTTTCCGTTGAAATAATTTTGGGAAGGGGCGAAAATACTGGTTAGCTGATTGGCCTATGTTGGTGATAGACGGGCCAAATAAACCAATCAGATCAAGCATATGACGTACTAACAGAGCGACGACGAAAACACAACCACCAGCCAGGCTACTCTTGCCGAAACCAGTCGGGAGAAGAGCAAAAACATCTCCTCTGAGAAAAGCCTCCAGAGCAGTGTTTTGCTCTTCTTTCAGTGAAGATATACTCTGTAATTCCGATAAAACTTGCTCGATAGCCACGCTAACGCTAGTTTCATCGGCTTCTCGTTGCGTCACACCTCAACCCGCCTCAAAGCCAACGCTGATTGGACGTTCGTTTGGTGAACGGCTCCAAATTTTCTTTAACGGACTCCAGACTGATCTGCGAGTGAAACCTTGAAAGCTCACGAGATCAGGATGGTCTCACGAGGCTAGTTTTGTATACCTTGATGTCAAACGTAGGTATGAGATGAAAACGGAGAACAAGTCCTAAATCCATGTATATATAATCCTTTATATTTATGAATTCAGACTCCATCGCTGATTTTTTTATTGACAGTTATCCTTTTTAATCATTTTCTTTGAATATGATTAAATATTCATGAGATGCAAGAAGGACACTTTGACTCTGAGGGAAACTATTTCATCAAAAAGGAAACACAGTTTATTGGAAAAAGCAAAATGATCTTTGCTTTAACTTAAAATCTGTTTGATCATCTGAAACATTAGTGACTAAAAGGACCCGAAACAAGAAACCTGTACCCTTCCAGAGTACTCTAGTCGCTTTGGAGAGTTTGGTCTCATTTCAGGAAAAGGAGGTTTCCCAGTGCCTCCTGATCTGATGTCTCAACTCCTGTTGATTTCTTTCAGCTGGAAATGAACAGAAGAGAAAGAGAGGAGATATTTCTCCAGAAATAAAACACTTACCTCAACATCAGAGATGCTCTCGGTATAGAATAAAAAGAAAAGCATCTTTTTGGACTGAGGAAGCTTCCTGTGAGGCTTCAAAATGGAAGATGAAGAAACAAGAACTCTGATATCTTAAAAAAACATGTCTTTCTTTTTAATGCACAAGTTATTTTTAAATCTATACATTTTAAATGAAAAAATGCAACAAAAACATAAATTAAAAAAACAAATTCCACTGAACACTCGGTACTGGATCTATAACTTAAATCTCTTTGGTGTTCAGTCTTTTCACACTGTTTCAAAGAAATTTTTATGGAAAAGGACCATGTTCAATAGAAAAACATCTTTTTACAAATGAAATTTGTCACCTTAGAAAAATGTTTGAAAACCTCTGAATTAAACAACTGATGGACTTGGACCTTAATAAACAACAAATGGGTCAGAAACGGCGCTGACGGTCTAGCTGCTTGCAGATGTTCAGGTTTCTGCTGGAAGGCAATTGTGCTGTTTTTGACCACTGATTGAAATCTGCTGGGTTTCCATGAAGGGGCTTTGAGCCTCTACAAAGCAGCCATAAAGGCTTCCTGATCTAGTTATTTTAGGGTTTGTCTGCCTACATGCCATCATTAAATGTCTGCTGAAAGTTTTTTTTTTTACTTTCTGAATGCTTCCTTCCAAAATCACTTTCCTTTCTGACAGATCTTTGCTTTATCCTTCAACATGCATAATGGTGTAGTGTCTCTTTAATATACTCTAGTTTTGCTATGCGCCACTGCTTCTCTGTAGAGCGCATGGGGGACATGTTTATGGACATCCTTGGTCCCGTGTTTCTAATGTTAGTAATGTTGTTTGAGCAACATAGCAGCCATTCAACCGGGCTTGTAAGGTTGGTGAGGAGATTGTTTATTAAAGGACAAAACAGTGGAATTCCCAGTACCAAGGTGGTTGAGAGTTTTTGACTGTCCTGTTGACTCTGTCACCACCCCTCCAAACTTAACCCTAAACATTGCAAACCTTAATGTGGTCTTGATCAGTAACTTTGCAAACTTTCTAAAGGTTTTTAGTTTGGACCTTTATGCTTATTTTTTAGTCCAGTGTTTTTACCTGAACTTGAGAAAACACTTGTCATGGTCTTGGTTCTGTTGTTCTTTACTTTGCTCCTTGTTTCCTAGTTTTTTTTTTTTGGTTTAATTCCTTTTTTGTTGTAATTTCTAGATTTATGTTAGTTCTCATGTTTTTCCTGTTGTCCTCTTTTGCACTCTTGTTTGTGTTCCTTTCCCCTTGGATCCCTCGTTGTCTCCTCTCACACCTGCTCCTTGTCAGCTCGTTAGCCCTCCCTTTGTCTCTGTCTGCTATATATGCTCTTTCCCCTGGCTCACACCGACTCCGGTCTTACCGTTGCGGTGTGGTGGGTGCGGCGCCGCAGTGATTCCAAGTCATTAAAAAGACGTAAACCTCTCTCACCGGCTGCTGAGCTGTCCGGCTGCGGTTACCGAGACACTCCGGCGCTGCAGAAAATTCAGCGAGAAAGCTATCCTTGCGGCGTGCCGGAGCCCTCCGCAACAAGCTCTCGCAAATATCACGGCACAAACAGGAAGTTTTCCAATGAGAATAAAATACTTCCTGTTTTTTTCAAAATAAAACACGTTCGTTTGCATGTATTGTCATTCCTTTCTCTCCGCCTTCCCTCTGTACAACCCATATGACGTCACTGATGCCTGCTGGTAAGACGGGGTCAAAACTTTGTGGCCCCATCACTTGATTCATTTACAGCATTTACTCGACACTTCCTTATTTGGGCCGAGTTATCGCGTGAAGTTATGTGAACTCAAGTGAACATCTGTTCTCGCGAGTTAAATCTCCAGACCTGTTGCCGGAGCCGCAGAGCCACACCGCATCGTAATCAAAAGGGCGGTGGGAGAGGGGGTGTGCAGGAGTTGCGGTCTCCGTCGGCTCTGTAACCGCACCGGAGCCAGTGTGAGCAAGGGGTCCCTCTGCCCCATTAAACTGCTAGAAATCTCCTCAGCCTCTCTGCCTCTGCATTTGGGTCCTCCAAACCACAACCAAACCCTGACAATAGGAAAACATGAGAACTAACGTAACTCTAGAAATTACAACAAAAAAGGAATTAAACCAATAAAACTAGGAAACAAGGAGCAAAGTAAAGCACAACAGAACCAAGACCATGACAACACTGATTTTTTTTTACTTCTAAAGGCATAAGCCATTGGAAAGCCTGTTTATTTCCCCTTTCAACATTGGCATATCGGTAGGAAAAAGCATTGCAGGCTTGAGCAACAACCAGACCCTAAGAAAAAACCTTGCCAAGTTATCTTTGCTATGTGAAGCAAAGACTCCTGTTCTGACCTGATGTTTAGATTGGATGGTTTAAGTTTAAAGAAACACTGCATAGTGGTTTTTAAACCAATTATCCCTTCACCTAACAGTTGCCTCGGTAGTAGTGTTAAACACAACCTGGTTGCTGCTCTACATGCATGGTCACATACACTCACCGGCCACTTTATTAGGTACCCCATGCTAGTAACGGGTTGGACCCCCTTTTGCCTTCAGAACTGCCTCAATTCTTCGTGGCATAGATTCAACAAGGTGCTGGAAGCATTCCTCAGGGAGTTTGGTCCATATTGACATGATGGCATCACACAGTTGCTGCAGATTTGTTGGCTGTACATCCATGATGCGAATCTCCCGTTCCACCACATCCCAAAGATGCTCTATTGGATTGAGATCTGGTGACTGTGGAGGCCATTTGAGTACAGTGAACTCATTGTCATGTTCAAGAAACCAGTCTGAGATGATTCCAGCTTTATGACATGGCGCATTATCCTGCTGAAAGTAGCCATCAGAATTTGGGTACATTGTGGTCATAAAGGGATGGACATGGTCAGCAACAATACTCAGGTAGGCTGTGGCGTTGCAACGATGCTCAATTGGTACCAAGGGGCCCAAAGAGTGCCAAGAAACTATTCCCCACACCATGACACCACCACCACCAGCCTGAACCGTTGATACAAGGCAGGATGGATCCATGCTTTCATGTTGTAGACGCCAAATTCTGACCCTACCATCCGAATGTCGCAGCAGAAATCGAGACTCATCAGACCAGGCAACGTTTTTCCAATCTTCTATTGTCCAATTTCGATGAGCTTGTGCAAATTGTAGCCTCAGTTTCCTGTTCTTAGCTGAAAGGAGTGGCACCCGGTGTGGTCTTCTGCTGCTGTAGCCCATCTGCCTCAAAGTTCGACGTACTGTGCGTTCAGAGATGCTCTTCTGCCCACCTTGGTTGTAACGGGTGGTTATTTGAGTCACTGTTGCCCTTCTAGCAGCTCGAACCAGTCTGGCCATTCTCCTCTGACCTCTGGCATCAACAAGGCATTTCCGCCCGCAGAACTGCCGTTCACTGGATGTTTTTTCTTTTTCGGACCATTCTCTGTAAACCCTAGAGATGGTTGTGCGTGAAAATCCCAGTAGATCAGCAGTTTCTGAAATACTCAGACCAGCCCTTCTGGCACCAACAATCATGCCACGTTCAAAGTCACTCAAATCACCTTTCTTCCCCATACTGATGCTCGGTTTGAACTGCAGGAGATTGTCTTGACCATGTCTACATGCCTAAATGCACTGAGTTGCCGCCATGTGATTGGCTGCTCAGAAATTAAATGTTAACGAGCAGTTGGACAGGTGTACCTAATAAAGTGGCTGGTGAGTGTAGTCCTATAAAATGGCACCTAATTTCCTAAGCATCATGTCTGAAGTCAGAGTGTTATGTTGGTCAGTTTGGCACAACCTGTTTGTCCAAGCCTGTCCTTAGTGTTCACACCTTAGTAACAGCAGCCTCATTCGGGTCCCATAGAACAATGGAAACCAGTTTAACCAATCACAGCTTCTCCTCAGATGTAACCAGCTCCCTTATTGTCATATTTTAACCAAGTGTACTAGTCCAACCAATGAGTGAGTTCAACTGTTTTCCATGGTCCAATGGACCAGATGGGTCACAGAAAAAGGTCAATCGAGCACATAAAGCAAAGAAAAAGCTAATTAAAAAAGTATTTGAAAATGCAGTTTGAAATAGAAAATGAAAAATAGGATGAAGAATAACCTTTTTAAATGTGTGAGTAGAATAGGTATGAACCTCTTGTGTCACTTTTTAAATAAACTTGGGATGATCTGGATTTCATTGAATTTGTGTTTAGGTATCTTTTTGCTCTCCTTCAACACCCCCCACCCCCCCTTTACAGATTTTAAAACCTTCCCCTGAGTGCAAATGTTCTATTTCATCTAGATATTCTATATTCTGGTTCTGCACTCTCAATACCTATGTGACTGCTTGGTTCCATAGTAGTCTCCTTCAGATTGTTTGTGTTTCCAGAAGTTTGGAGGTGGATTCTGGAAATCTAAGCACCTATATTCTAAGATTCTTGTTTTTCCATCTTGGTTCTGGGTAGTTCTGTCAAAAGGAACAAGTAGAAAGTGATGGAGGAAGGAATACAGCAACTCATGACCACTATGTGGTGCCGAGATAAACTACCAGCGTCTCACCCAAAGCTTTTGTTCCTGCATCAAGTTGTTCAGAAAGTGAATCATAAGGCTGTTTTCTTTATTTCTCCCTTCTCTCTACTCTTTTTATTTTGTCTTCTTCATTCTTTCTTAAATCAGACTTGCAGAACCCTTAGATCAGAGCAGCTTAGTAGATTTCTTCTTTCCAGTTCTTTGAGGCATCCTCCTCTAATCTAAAACAGCTGACTAATCTTAACTCAGTTTTCTCATTTCAGATTAAATGTCTGTCACTAGCCGTCCCTGAAAGCCTACATAAATATCCATCTGAATGCTCTCTGACCTGAATAAAATTAGGGGAAAGCACCGTCTCTTGTAATTAAGACTGACGTCTTTGTAGCACCAGTGATGAAGATCCGAGCTCTTTGCTCTACCTTACCAGAGTCAGACCTTTATGTATCTGGGGACGGATGTCTATGTCATCGCTGTTGTTCAAGACTCTGCATATGGCAAGTGATACTGCTCCTCTCTCTTGTTGCATCGTTTAGCTACAATGGCCAAATAGAGGACCAGCAGAATGAGCCAGTAGCAGGCATACAGTACTGTCCCTGCTATCAACAAAGCCTTCTCTGTTTCGCTGAATGGCTCCTGGGTTTCACAGTAGACGGTATATGCCACCCCCCCGAGCAGCACCAGAGCCCAAACTGTGACCGGCACAGCACCAATGAGGTTGACCACGATCTTTCTGCGTCCAGAAGTTCCCCATCCAGCCTTGTTGATGGTTAGCAGAGCAAATATTTTGGCAGGGAGCAGGCTGGACATATAAAGCAGAGAGTAGAGAGACATGAAGATCATGACGAGACTTCCACGGAGAAAGCAGGCATAGGTGGCCTTCACCATCCCAACCAGCTGCACCGTCAGTAAGAAGAGCAGAATGTTCCAGAGGCGACCGCGGTAGAACAGGTGGATGACTGTTGCAACCAGAAAGAAGGGGAAGAATCCGGTGACCACAGACTCATAGGTCATCCACAGACTGTGCTTATGGAACCAGAGGGCATTGTAGAGCCATTCACGAAAGTAAGACTTGCTCCATCGGGTCTGCTGGTTGAGCCAGCGCAGATATTGTGTGGGTGTCTCCGTCTGACACTGCGACCGTGCTGTAAATTTGGTCTTGTAGCCAAAGCTGAGCACCCGGTTTGTCAGGTGGCGGTCGTCACCAAAGCTGCACTTGGAGCCCAAGAAGGTTTGATGGTACCAAGGTTCCAGGAAGCGTTGCAGCAAGGAGTTCCTGTACATCCCCAAAGGGCCACTAATGCACTGGACACAGCCGAAGTAGGACTGACAGGCTCGCTCGATGTTGAAGGCCATCCAGTAGCGTACGCTGCTCAGGAACGAGATCCACGAGTCGTACTTGTTGAGGATCTGAAGAACAACATGAGGGTGAGAAAGATGTTGGAGATTTAAATGTTAGTGGGACAACAATGATTCATTTTCACTTAAATTGAACCAGATTTCCAGGACTTGGGCTGTTTTCATTCAAGACTTGCCCAAACTCTAGAAACTGATTTTGCTTAAAATGCATTTTTGCTTCAGCTTTATAGGATCTTTATATCAAAGATGCTTCAATATTTCTTGAATACGTTGTTCGCAGTACATCCATTGTTAATCTATAAATACCTGGAAGGTAATTTGATATGCAAACCTTTTTTTTTCATTCAAAAATATGTAATCAATCCTAAAAGGAAGTTTAATGTTGCAGGAATTCATGAGCAGTTTTTGATTGTGTTGTTATACAGCAGTAGTCATTCAAAATTTCCCCACTTTCCTTGATGGACCCTTGGCTGGTCCCTTACAATTCCTTATTAAACATCAATCTTTGTACTAAAATGTTATTTCTGTCATGAATTGTGGACATTAAGATCTAAAGAGAAACCTTATCTCCCGGTCAGACTCTCAAAGTCGGCCTGGCGGAATTGTGTGAAATGTTCTGAAGAAATCAAAGAACATGATCCTCAAAGTGCTGTCTGCCTTGTCAAACTGACAGTGGGTTTGTTGAAGCAGGTGTGTGATGGCATCTTCAACTAAAACTCCACTGCGTTAAGCAAGAAATCTAGAATAGTATTCTAGAATACCTCCAGCAATTTCTGAATTGTTGCTGTCCAGGCTTCAGTCCGTCTTAGACAATGTCTCACATCCTCTACTGGTCCAGCAGATGAGCTCCTTCAGCAGAAGACTTACCCAGATGCACCACAGAGCGCCACAGGATTCATTCCTGCCTGTGTTCATCAATCTCTACAACGCCTCCCTCAAGTGATTCAGACACCCCCCCTCCGTAATTGACATTTATTCATTCTTTGCACTGTTTTTGCACAATGTCTCTACTACTTTATTTGGATCTATAGTTATACATATGCATATATATACATATAGAGAGAGATGTTTGTACATCGGGAGCGTGTAACAAAAGTAATTTCCCTCTGGGATTATTAAAGTATGTCTGAGTCTGAGTCAGAGATACCAAAGTCTTCTAATGGATGACCTTCTCCAGCCCAAATGGCTGATATATCTTAGCTGACTCAAGGGTGCCCTTCATCTGATCTGGGCTCTGAAGAGGAAGCTCCTTTTAGCCAAATGGATCCAGGATCTCATCCTCTCAGTGAAATCCAAATCTAATGGTCATAGATGAAGATGGGAACGTAGACTGACCACCTTTTATCTTCACCAACTGCTGGAACAGGCCCCTCGGTCGGCTGTCTTTAAATAGGAAATGCGTTGATATGGATCCCTAAACCATTTTAAATATGGATTCAAGCAACTCTGTTGTTATTTATTATATACTTGACTTCTGGACAACAGGGACCCGAAGTTTGAAGGTTTGCTAGATGGTTTTCCTCTACATTGAGAGGACTATGACCTCTGGCCGCTGCAGGAAACATAAACACAGTAAAACAGTCCCACACAACTCCTACAGCAGCACCCTACCTGTACGTCTCCCCCGACTCCTCCCACTGTTGGATCCTCCTCAAGGACCTTGAGCATTTCAATAGTGCACGCTGGGTCCAGGACAGTGTCAGAGTCACACACCTGTAACGAAAGACACAGGGTTGAGAAATCAGAGGGTTAAATTCAGGCTGCAGCTGCTGCAGGAGGGAGGTGGTTGACTATGCTTAATAATCTGCAGAAAAATGAGGAACTGCTGACAGACAACTTGATCGGATCATTGATGTGGAGAGAAGCTCTGACCTGAAGCAGAGTGCAGCAGCTGGTTGGCCCAACTGAAATCAGATTGTTTCTGTTCACTGAAGTCAATTAGTTATAGAAATGTTCATATTATTGTCTGTATATATTTGACCTGCCATGACAAAGGGATGTTTTTACAGTCTGATGTGACTATTTCATTATTAGGTTTATGACCTAACAAAAAAAGAAAAAAACGGTAATAGGTTAGAGCGGAGATTTGGGAAACAAAACTCAGGATTTCTGCAGCTCTATAGCTCAGCCATAATCTCCATCAGACACAGCAATCACTTTAAAGACAGAAACTCAACCAATCATTGATTTAACATCATTGCATTTTAGATTTAAATACCTTGTTTTCACAAAGTAGATTAAAATAATCTGAATCTTTTGGACTTCAGTCTGCTATTGGAGCTACTGGAGATGTCTCCATATATGCAGTTTATTCATCGTAAAGTCATTTTAAAATCTCTGTTCTCCAGATGGTCAACTCTCCTTTTCACCTACATATCTTCTCTTGACCAGAATAACAAATATGACAGAAAAAGATTATAGTTTTAATATAGTGACATTTTGTTTATATTCTAGTTTGTATTTCTGTCTGATGAAGGGTGTTTTAAAGTTGGGAATCTCCATAGCAACCAGAAGTTTTTTGTTTCACAGCTTATTTTGTTTTATATGAATCTATCATCAGTTTGAACATCATGAAATACTTTTTGAATAGCATGTTTTCTAGCTTTTGACCAAAGATATCGTCTTTTAAACATTATTCTTAACAGTAATTGTGAATTTACATTTTTTTTGACAAGTCAAGGGTGAGAGGATGCTTTCTCTGGGAGCAGGTGGTGCTAATAACGTCCATGTTTTTCCTGCACTTTAAAGAGTCACAGTATTGTTTATCTGATGTTTTTTTTTTCACATTTATACCCCAGACGCCTCACTCTGGTTGCATAAAAGCTTTTTCTGAAACTGTGGAGCTGTAGTATTATTTATATTTTTGTGTTTTATTCTTTGTATTTGCTCAGTTTGTTCGTAAATAAAACCTTTTGTGTTTATTTACAATATCTGCAGAGATACTGAGCATGTGCGGGAAGTTCAGTTCAGTTTATTTCTAAGGCGCCAATTCATAACACATGTCATTTCAAGGCACTTTACAGTTCACCAGATCATACAGTCAAATTGATTAAAAGTTTTCTATCTAAGGAAAACCAGTTGATTGCATCGACTCATTGACTCGAAGGCTATCCCTCACAATATGCTTGTAGCGACAGTAGAGAGGTAAGAAACCTCCAGCAGGACCAGACTCAGTGTGAGCGGCCATCTGCTGAGGCTGAGTAATGGGCTAGGGAGGTAAGGTAGAAAGCAATGGGCTAAGCCACTTAGCAGCTCCCTACAAAGTGTGGAAAAAATTAAGAACAAATATTGAGGATCTTTACTTCCTTGAGGGATCAGATTGAAAACTTTCAGTCTGATCGTTGAAGAAGGGATTAAGCTTTCAGATGGTAAATGTCCTGCTCTCATGGTTTCCTCTTACAGCTGCCAAAATACGAGTGCTTAAGATCAGATTCAATTTTGGGTTCATCTAGAATCCACTTGCAGGGAAAAAGTCATAATAAGGAGTTTAATCTGGGCTCATTCCAGTGAAAAGGTTTCCCCCTCAGACAGTTTTTATTTGTTTCATTAAAATAATTAAAGTCTTGATGCTTTATCCCTGTTTGCCTTTGGAAGGAATGGCAATGTTCTGACCGGGAGGTTCAATGGAGGATTGGCCAGAAACCTAGAATTGCTGTAGATCAGTTCATTCAATTAGTATCAGTTTATCTTCAACCAGGCAAGCAGGCATTTTAACGCAAGCCACTGTAGGATGATCAGCTCTGGTGTCTCCATCAGCTTTCTGATTGTTCCTTGGCACTGCCAGCAGATGGCGCCATATCTGTGTATGTCAGCTCATTGCACCCAGAGCTGGAATATTATGTATTTATAAAGGACCATTTAAACATTATCAGGTAGGGTGTTTGTCGTATATAACTTTATTTTTTTTTACCAGGATCAGGTGTTTTTGGTCTGTTTAGCGCAAACATAAAACCTGGCTATGAACCTTGAGGTTCCTAGATTTGCATGTTTTGGCCCTTTAGGCCCAACAGTTTATTACTTCTGTGAGTATAGCTGCAGGTTAAGCAGGGATTTCTTATCCAGAAAATAGAAAATCACACTCTAAAGACTTCTGATGAGCATGTCTGAGGAAGAGGAGGTAGCAGATACTGGAGGCTGGCAGTAGTCCTGACCGGTTATTTAGACAGAGTTTGTAAATCAGATAAAAATAACCGGAAGCTTCACTTAAGCAGACATTTTGAAAGAATTTCAAAAAGCACATGGATTACAAACAGAACATGAAGAAATGGAAGCAACTCAGGGGCGGAGTTAGGAAATTTGGGGCCCTGGGCAAAAATATTAAGAGTGCTCTGATGGCCTTTTAGCAATGGAGTTTTATCAAAAACATAATTAATGTGCACAAATAAAATAAGGAGCGACTCTTACCTGAACATAGTCCACACTGTCCCCCAGAGCTTTGAATGCCGTGTACATCACCTCTCTTTTCCCTCCCCACTTCTGCATGACGCAGGAGTAGCGGCGCCCCCTGACCAGCCGAGAAACCTGGGCCGCCTCTTCCATGTGCACCACACTCCTCCTCCCGCCCCCCACTCCTCCTGCTTTTACACCATCGCTGTGAAAGTTCCCTTTCCACACCATGCTGCCAGCCTGGTCAGCCCCACCCATCACCTCCTGGAAAATGTCCATCATGTAGCGGTCCTCTGGTCGGTTCCCGTCCACCACAAGCACCACCTTCAGGCCTGGGAAAGAGATCCGCCTGACACTCCGCAGACATTTCCTCAGGTAGTCCGGGTCTTCCTGATACGCTGCAATGCAGAGGGCCACGGAGCGACGGAGGTGCTGAGGCCGGGCCGGGGTCCTCATTCGCCGATGCTCCAGGAAGGCAAATAGGCTCTGGAGTAAGAGGTGGAGGGAGAGGAAGGCACCGTAGAGGCCAAAGGAGAGGTGGTGCTGCTCGGTGTGGATGAACTGGTAACCTTCACAGTAGAAACCAAACATGAGCATCACATGTTCTTCTTATTGCATTGCAGTGAGTGAGAGAGGACAACCTGTGATGTAGGCCAGTAGGATGGTGAAAAGGACCACCGCAGCAAACAGGGTGGTGACCACAATGTTCAGCGCATTTCTGCAGCGAGAGGGCATCTGTTGAGGTCAAAGGTGGATGGAGCCCGAACAGGAGTCCAAGCAAATCACGAACCGTGGGAGAAACAAGTGCAAAGGTTTGAAAACACAAACTAGACAGGTTTAAACAGTTTTTTTCACGAAGGCTTTGACCAAAAAGGAACCCATCTCTGCTCAAATATGGCCACCAACTCCAAACCTTTAGCTTCAGCTTGTTTCTGCTGATCAGAGCATTGATTCTGTTTGAAGGCCTCCATCACAGCAAGAATCTTGGTGTCTGCTACCCTAAAGCTGTGGTGCAACACAGCACCACGCCAAGACGGAAAGATATCAGCAGCTGCCAGCTCTTATCATTCAGTCTGAGAAAATCTGAAATTCCTCTAGAATCAACAGATCATCGGAAGGAAAACATTCAACACAACCGTTGATCGGCTGAAAATCTACCATTAAATAACCCTTAATCTGCAGTTAATCTACCATTAATTTACCATTAACCTGCCATTAATCTACCATTAATTTACCATTAACCTGCCATTAATCTACCATTAATTTACCATTAAACTGCCAATAATCTACCATTAACTTGCTGTTAATTCACCATTAATTTACAGTTAATCTGCCATTAATCTCCATTTATTTACTTTTAACCTGCCATTATTTACCATTAATCCAACATTTATTTTATTTTTGATATTAATCTGCCATTGAATTATCATTAATCTGCAGTTAATCCAGCCTTAACGTATCGTTAACCTGCCATTAATCCACCATTAAATAACAGTTAAACTACCATTAAATTACCTTAATCTGCAATTATCCAACATTAATTAGCTGTTAATGTGAATTTAGTCCACCATTAAATTTCCATTAATCCACTATTTATTTACAGTTAAGCTGCAGTTCATTTACCATTAATTAACTGTTAACCTGACATTAATTAACCATTAACATTACATTACATTACTGCAACAAAATTACCACAAATCTTTAGTTAATCCACCATTAGTTTAGTGTTACTTTACCAATAATCTGTTGTGAAACTACTGTTAAATTACAGCTAGCTGCCATTAATCCGCCAATAAATTACCATTATCTGACGTTTATCTATGATTACATTTCCGTTAATCCACCACCATTATTCTGCTGTAAATCTACAATTAAATTACCTTTCATCTACAGTTAATCCACCATTAATTTACTGTTAATCCACCATTAATTGTCATTTAGTGTTAATCTGCCATTAATCTACCATTAAATTACTGTTAATCTGCCATTTATTTACTATCAATTCACCGTTGAAGTGACGTCAATTCACCATTAAATTTCCATTATTCCACCATTAATCTAGTTAATTGGCCGTTAATCTACCATTAATTTACTGTTAGCCTGACATTAATCCACCATTAACATTAAATTACTATTGATCTGCAATTATATTAACATTAATCTGCATTTAATCTAATAAAAACAAATTAAATTACTGTTATTCTGCAGTTAATCCACCATTAATTAACCGTGAATCCACCAATAATTTAGTGTTACTTAACCATTAATCTGCCATTAATCTACCTTTAAATTACAGGTAAATTGTCACTAATCTACCATTAATTTACTGTTAACCTCACATTAATCAACCATTAACATTAAATTACTGTTAATCCGCAAGTAAATTACCATTAATCTGTAGTTAATCAACAATTAAATCACTATTAATCTGGAGTTAATCCACCATTAAATAACCGTTAATCCACCATTAGTTTAGAGTTAATTTAGCATTAATCTGCTGTGAATCTACCGTTAAATTACATTTATCTGCCATTATTTCAATTCAATCCAGTTTATTTCTATAGCACCAATTCACACGTCATCTCAAGGCAATTTACAGTTCACCGGATCATACAGTCAAATTGATTCAAAGTTTTCTATCTAAGGAAAACCAGCTGATTGCATCGACTCATTGGCTCAAAGGAAATCCCTCACACTAAGCATGCTTGTAGCGACAGTGGAGAGGAAAAACTCCCTTTTAACAGGAAGAAACCTCCTGCAGAACCAGGCTCAGTGTGAGCGGCCATCTGCTGAGGCCGACTGGGGTTCAAGGAGACAGAAGCAGAGATACAAAAAGCAGCTGTAAAAGGCGTCCCCGTCCAGGAAACACACAGCCAGGCAGACGAGCTCCAAGCCAGCTCCCATGCCAGAGGACGAAGAGAGCACATCCAGCCAGTTAAAGTCAAAGAAACAGGACCACACTGGAAAACAGGCCGATCTACAGCATCTATAAACCAAGGTGTTGATGGCAGCAGCACAGCTGATGTTTCTCTCCAGGATGGAGTCACAGTCAAACAGGAACAGACCAGATGAAGCTACTATGAGAAAAAGCCGAGAGAGCACAACGTTAGAGATAGAACTAACAGATTCTGCAGAGTAGAAAAATAGAGATAGAATGAAAAAGGGATCCCTATGTCCTCCAGCAGTCTAATCATATAGCAGCATAACTATAGAGATAGCTGTGCCACTCAATACATTTTAAGCCTACCGTTAAAAGTAGACAGGGTGTTTGCCTCAGGGACAAACCACCAATAAATTGCCATTACCTGCCGTTAATCTACCATTACTTTACTGTTAACCTGGCATTAAATTACCAATAATCTGCAATTAATCTGCAATTAAATCACTGTTAAACTGCAGTTAATCCACCATTTATTAACTGTTAATTCACCATTAATTTAGAGTTACTTTACCATTAATCTGCCGGCATTCTACCGTTAAATTACAGTTAATCTGCCATTGATCCCCCATAAATTACCATTATCTGCAGTTTATCTATGATTAAATCCACCATTGCTAATCCACCAGTAATTTAGTGTTAATCAGCTGTTAATCTGCCATTAAGTTACTGTTAATCGACAGCTAAAGTACAGTTACTCTGTTGTTAATCTACCATTAAATGACCGTTAATTTGTTGCTGATCTACCATTACATTTCCGTTAATCCACCATTAATTATCCATTAATCATGTAAATCTACAATTAAATTACTCTTAATTTGCTGTTAATCTACCATTAAATTACAGTTCATTTGTCATTAATATATAATTAAATTACTGTTAAAATGCCGTTAATTTACCATTGAATTGCCTTAATCTGCCATTATTTTGCCAATAATCTACCTTTAATCTACAATGAAATAACCCTTAATCTGCAGTTATTTCACCATTAATTTACTGTTAATCTGCTGTTAATATACCGTTAGATTGCATTTAATTAATCAGTAATCTAGCATTACATTACTGTTAATCTGCCATTAATCTACCATTAATCTGCCACAATCTGACGTAATCTGCTGTAATCTCCTGTTACTCAGTAATCTGCCATTATTTTGCCATTAATCTACCTTTATTCTGCTCTTAATCTGGCACTAATCTATCTTTATATTATTGTTACTCTGCCCCCACCAACTGACTCCTCAGCGACTAATGTGCTGATTAGTTAAGAGCCTTAAAACAAATATAATGTTATGTTTAATAATTTCACAGTAAACATGTATAGATCTCAGCAGGAAGTAGCCACATTGCCTGATTATCAACACTGCACAATTTGCAGGAATATATAGTCTCTCAGGGAAGTTTAGTCACATTGGATTCAGTCTCAACAACTGGCCATAGGGGGAAGTTAGATATGACATAAAGACGTCTACACAGGGATTGCTGAAGAGTCAATGTGTCGAAGCAATCGGCTGGCTTTGCTTTGATAGAAAACTTTGTCTCTATAAAGTGACCTAAGATGACATGATGTAAATTCAATTGCATTCAACCATGAAAAATGATATCGAAATATTTTATAAAGGTTGAAAATTGGTGTTGGTTTAGAGCTAAGGACGGTATTTAATTTAATTAAATTCAGTTGATGTATATCGCTACAATTCATAAAACATGTCATCTCAAAGCACTTTACAGTTCACCAGATTATAGAGTCAAATTGATTCAAAGTTTTCTATCTCCTTCAAGCTATTTAAATTTTCACATCCCCAGAAGTTCTGGGCGAGGAGGAGGAGTAGCAACAATCTTCCAGTCTGACTTACTGATTACTCCCAAAACAATTAATACCTACAACTCTTTTGAACATTTAACCCTTAATTTCCCTGATCCAAATTTCAAGGCAAGAAAACCTCTTCTTTTTGTAACTTTGTATCGTCCACCAGGTCCTTACTCTGAATTTTTAGATGAGTTTTCAGAGTTCCTTTCTGATTTGGTATTAAATACTGACAGGGTCATCATAGTGGGAGATTTTAACATCCATGCTGACATTGAAGGCGATAGCTTAAGAGCAGCCTTTAATGCTATCTTAGACACTATTGGCTTTGTTCAAAATGTGAATAGTCCCACGCATTCTCATCTTCATACTTTGGATCTTGTGCTGACATACGGCATAGAATGTGAAGAAATAACAGTATTTCCTCACAACCCTGTCCTCTCTGACCACTTTCCAATAACCTTCAGGATTACTTTAACAGAGTTCTCCTCCCCCAAAAGAAGGTTCAATTTTAGTAGATCTTTATCAGATAGTGCAGTTATAAATTTTAAAGAATCTGCTTCACTTTCTCTCTCATCTGTGTCACTGAGCAGTGCTGCAGAGTGCAAAAGCTTAGCTTATTCCCCTTCACAGGTTGATGATTTTGTTGAGGGGGTTGCTAGTTCTCTGCGTATTGCCTTAGACAACGCAGCTCCTTTGAAAATGAAAACCGTTAAAAATAGAAAGCTTGCTCCTTGGTTTAATGCAGAGCTGCGTACTTTGAAGCAAAATGCTAGGAAACTGGAGAGAAAATATCGCTCCACAGGCCTGCGAGAGTCCTTCCTAGTCTGGAAAAATGGTTTACTGCTGTATAAGAGGACTCTTTGTAAAGCAAGAGCAGCATACTTCTCCTCATTAATAGAGGAGAATAAGAATAATCCTAGATTTCTTTTTAATACAGTTGCCAAACTCACCCAGAGCCATAGCTCTGTTGAACCGTCCATTCCACCTGCTCTTAGCAGCAATGATTTTATGGGATTCTTTATAAATAAGATTGATCTTATTAAAAATAAGATCATAAGCACTCCTCTATCCGCGATTGTACCTGAGGTAGTCATGGAATCTGAACCGGGTTTAGACTGCTTTGATCCAGTTGAACTCTCTGAATTAGCAAAATTATTGTCTTCATCTAAGCCTTCAACTTGTATGTTAGATCCAGTTCCAACCAGGTTATTTAAGGAGGTATTCCCTTTGATCTCCTCCTCCATTTTAGATGTGATTAATCTATCTCTGTTACAGGGATATGTACCTAAAGCTTTTAAGGTTGCTGTAATTAAACCTCTGCTTAAGAAACCGTCTCTTGACCCAGATGACTTGGTCAATTATAGACCTATATCCAATCTTCCTTTCTTATCCAAAATTCTTGAGAAAGTAGTTGCCAAACAAGTTTGCGATCACTTCCACCATAATGAACTTTTTGAAGAGTTTCAGTCTGGCTTTAGAGCTCATCATAGCACTGAAACAGCTCTGGTGAAAGTCACTAATGATATTCTCATGGCCTCAGATAATGGACTTGTATCTGTGCTCGTCCTGTTGGATCTTAGTGCTGCATTTGATACAGTTGACCATAATATTCTTTTAGAAAGACTTGAATATTTTGTTGGAATTAAAGGAACAGCACTAGACTGGTTTAAATCTTATCTATCTGATCGAATTCAGTTTGTTCATGTTAATGATAGATCTTCAACACGCTCAAAGGTTACCTGTGGAGTACCACAGGGATCAGTGCTAGGACCAATTCTCTTTACTTTATACATGCTCCCAATTGGTAGAGTTATTAGACAGCATGGGATTAATTTCCACTGTTATGCTGATGATACCCAGCTATATCTGTCTATAAATCCAGATGAAGCTAACCCATTACATAGATTACAGGCATGTCTTGAAGACATAAAAACCTGGATGACTCTTAACTTTCTGCTCCTGAATGCAGACAAAACAGAAGTTATAGTCTTTGGACCAGAGTCTCTGAAAAAGAAACTGATTAGCCAGTCACTTCATTTGGATGGGATTAAACTGATTTCAGATAATAAAGTAAAAAATCTTGGTGTTATTTTTGATCAGGACCTGTCATTTAAATCCCACATCAAAGAGGTTTCTAGAATTTCCTTCTTTCATCTGAGGAACATTACAAAAATTAGAAATATCCTGTCCAGGGGTGATGCTGAGAAACTAGTCCATGCATTTGTTACTTCAAGGCTGGACTATTGTAATTCTTTACTATCAGGAAGTCCACAAACTGTAGTTAAAAGCCTTCAGCTGATCCAAAATGCTGCAGCCAGAGTTCTAATGAAAATTAAAAAGAGAGATCATATCTCGCCTATCCTGGCTTCTCTTCATTGGCTTCCTGTTAAATCAAGAATAGAATTTAAAATCCTCCTTCTCACATATAAAGCATTAAATGACCAAGCTCCATCTTATATCAGAGATCTGATTGTTCCTTATGTTCCTAACAGAGCACTTCGCTCTCAATCTGCAGGTTTACTAGTGGTTCCTAGAATTTCTAAAAGTAGAATGGGAGGCAGATCTTTTAGTTATCAGGCTCCTCTCCTGTGGAACCAACTACCAGTTTTAGTCCGTGAGGCAGACACCCTGTCTACTTTTAAGGCTAGGCTTAAAACTTTCCTTTTTGATAAAGCTTATAGTTAGGGTGGCTCAGGTTATCCTGAGCTATCTCTATAGTTATGCTGCTATAGGCTTAGACTTTTGGAGGACATAGGGACCCCCATTTCATCATTCTGCTTCATTCTCTCTCTGTTCTCCTATTCTGCAGAATCTGTTAGTTCAATCTCTAACCTTCTGCTCTCTCTGCTTTTCCTCAGAGTAGCTTTGCCTCGTCTGTTCCTGTTTGGCTGTGACGTCATCCTGGAAAGAAACATCAGCTGTGCTGCTTCCATCAACACCCTTGTTTATAGATGTTGGAGATCGGCCGGTTTTCCAGTGTGGTCCTGTTTCTCTGACCGTGACTGAGTGGATGTGCTCTCTTCGTCCTCTGGCATGGGAGCTGCCTTGGAGCTCGTCTGCCTGGCTGTGTGTTTCCTGGACGGGGCCGCCTTTTACAGCTGCTTTTTGTATCTCTGCTTCTGTCTCCTTGAACCCCAGTCGGCCTCGGCAGATGGCCGCTCACACTGAGCCTGGTTCTGCTGGAGGTTTCTTCCTGTTAAAAGGGAGTTTTTCCTCTCCACTGTCGCTACAAGCATGCTTAGTGTGGGGGATTGTATTTGAGTCAATGAGTCAATGCAATCAACTGGTTTTCCTTAGATAGAAAACTTTGTATCAATTTGACTGTATGATCTGGTTGAACTGTAAAGTGCCTTGAGATGACATGTGTTGTGAATTTGGCGCTATATAAATAAACTGAATTGAAACTGAATTGAATTGAAATTGAAAACCAGTTGATTGCATCGACTCATTGACTTAAAGGAAATCCCTTGAAAAAAGAAAAAGAATGGCTGAGAAGGGGAAGACTAAGGCATCTCAACCTTATTTTTTAAAGTTGCATTCTGTAGCCACAGGACCTGGAAACCAGAATCCCCACAGATGATGTTGACCAGCACACTGTCTGATCTCTGAGTGGACTCATTTATGCTTGACTTTTTCCATACATTTCTGACAGTAGATACATTTAAAAAGATCTGAAACCAAAACTTTTATTGACAATAAAGCATTTTCTTTACCCTCAAATGCTGAAAAGTCATTTTCATTTCTTTGAAACTGATCAAAAGCCACAGTTGCTCTTTCCTGTAAAATCCAGATAATTTCGAGGTATTTCTCATCCTTTCCATTTTAAAGACGTGTGAGGAACATGGATATGATCGTCCAACAGGTTGGTATGAACAGAGAAGCTGGTCTCTTTTAAACCTACAATCATTTCCATGAACCTCCAGCAGCTGTAGGCCCACTCAGAGCTCCAACTCCTCCCAGTCTGCCCCTCTCTGGGTTAATGGCTACAATTAAAGGCTGAGCACCCAACCCACTGAACACAGCACAATTCTGCCCTTTCATTCATGAAAATACCTCCAGCCCCACCTGGCCGCTCTCACAGCACAGACAGACTGATGTTCATCACATGCATTCAGCTCCAGGACAGAAATCATCTGGTCTGATGGGTCGTAATGAATGTCGCTGGCAGGTTGTACCTGTGCTGGATTCTGAATGAGAACTGAGGTTCTTGACAAAAAAGGAAGAGTTTTATCAACAGAATCTTTGTTCATTTTTGTTGTCATGTGTCATCATCCGCATTTAGAGGCAGATTAACCAATAATCAGAGCTTTGCAGTAACCCAGGTCTCTGCAAATCATCGTCTCTTATTTCAGCATGTTTTAACATTACTTCTAGAGAAGCTTTTTGTTTGGCTTTTGCTTAATCTCTCCAACCAAATGTGAATCTAGATAACTTTATTCTCTCTCTCTCTCTGTTTCTTCAGAATCATTTAAACCTGATATTTATAAAAGATTGAAATACAACCTTGTCCATTATTGAACAACACAGAACAGCACCGTGGAGGGCATAGGGGTCCATATGGTCGATCACGGAACATTTCCTCGGATATGTTCCATGATCTGGTGGCTCTAGCGTGCTGGTGTACTTATCCATTCGTAACATGATATATATGATATACGATAATATGCCACCCAAGATGGCGGACCGGTAGCTGGCCAGTGACGTCACTGAAAACCCCCTATTGCAGGAGCACCGACCCGCACCCACAGGCTCAGAAGTCTCGCAAGAGTCAGTCTTGCTTTACGGCGAGAACTGCTACACGCCCCCAGTTTAAAGCATTCTCGTTGCTAGCACAGTGGCGATCTTTGTGCAGTTATGCTACGTTCACATCGGACGCAGCAAAATCGCGTCTGCTGCTTCATTTTTGCTGCTTGTACCAGTTAGTTCTGACGCGCGGCTGAAGCAGCTTTGCTGCTCTGTCTGCGCGGTGCAAAAGTGTGTCTGACGCGCTTTGGGCGGAGCTTCACTATCCTTTCTCTGCCTTGCAGCTATATTTGCTGTGATCAGTGGGAATAAAGTAGTTTTAATATGTGTTTAAGTGAGAAAATACACCTGAAAACGTAATCAGTGCCGTCAGTTCATTCAGATTATTATCCTGCCTTCAATATTTTTTCTGTCGGAGCCGCTCAGACCCCCACATACCAGCGCTGCGCCGAAAGTAGGGATCCCTTCATCAGCAGCCTCTGGCCGGGTCGCCTCCTCGCGGTCCATACGGACCAGAACCTCCCGCCATAAAAACAGCTTCTTCCCCTCTGCCATAAGACTCATGAACACTATATGTCAGACTCCATAACCTGCCCATGCCATTCACACTGCTGTATTGCACACTGCTCTCTTTGCACTACCTTGTACATTTTACTTTTTATATATTTTTTTTTATTTATCCATATTTTTATCCTAAGTGTATATATTAGTATATTTTTTGCATGCCTTATACCCCCAGTGTTTTTAGAGATTTTTATAATTTTATTTACTATTTCATATATGTTTCATGTTGCACGATTGTACCATAAAAAATTCCTAGTTGTGAACTCCTTCACTAACAATGGCAATAAACCCGATTCTGATTCTGATTCTGATTCTGTAGGTTTGTTCTGGTTTACTAAAATTATTTCTAATGAATAAATCTCAGAGGAGAGACTTGATGATTTTTTTTATATATTTAGAGGCATAAGCGTGTGATTGATTATCATCCATCCATCTTCCTCCGTTTATCCGGGGTCGGGTCATGGGGGCAGCAGCCTAAGAAGGGAGGCCCAGATTCCCTCTCCCCAGCCGCTTCTTCTAGCTCTTCAGGAGGAACCCCAAGGCTTTCCCAGGCCAGCCGAGAAACATAGTCTCTCCAGCGTGTCCTGGGTCTTCCCCGGGGCCTCCCCCCGATGGGACGTGCCCGGAACACCTAACCAGGGAGGAGTCCAGGAGGCATCCTAACCAGATGCCCGAGCCACCTCAACTGGCTCCTCTCGACGTGGAGGAGCAGCGGCTCTACTCCAAGTCCCTCCCGGATGACCGAGCTTCTCACCCTATCTCTAAGGGAGAGCCCAGACACCCTACGGAGGAAACCCATTTCGGCCGCTTGTATCCGCGATCTTGTTCTTTTGGTCATGACCCAAAGCTCATGACCATAGATGAGGGTAGGAACGTAGATCGACCGGTAAATCAAGAGCTTCACTTTTTGACTCAGCTCTCTCTTCACCACGACGGACCGGTACAGCGCCAATCCGCCTGTCGATCTCCCGCTCCCTTCTTCCCTCATTCGTGAACAAGATCCCGAGATACTTAAACTCCTCCACCTGGGGCAGGACACCCCCCCTGACCCGGAGAAGGCACTCTACCCTTTTCCGGCTCAAGACCATGGCCTCGGATTTGGAGGAAATGATCCCAATCCCTGCCGCTTCACACTCAGCTGCGAACCGATCCAGCGAGAGCTGCAGATCACGACCTGATGAAGCCAATAGGACCACATCATCTGCAAAAAGCAGAGACGCAATCCTAAGGCCACCAAAATGGATCCCCTCAACACCTTGGCTGCGCCTAGAAATTATGCCAATGAAGGTAATGAACAGAATCAGTGACAAAGGGCAGCCCTGGCGGAGTCCAACTCTCACCGGAAACGAGCCCGACTTACTGCCGGCAATGCGGACCAGACTCTGACACCGGTCATACAGGGACCTGACAGCCCGTATCAAAGGGCCCGGCACCCCGTACTCCTGGAGAACCCCCCACAGGGCTCCCCGAGGGACACTGTCGAACGCCTTCTCCAAGTCCACAAAGCACATGTAGACTGGTTTGGCGAACTCCCATGCACCCTCCAGGACCCTGCTGAGGGTGTAGAGCTGGTCCGTATGATTGATTCAATAATCTGAAATAAACAGAGATATGGCTGGGTTTATGTTCTAAAAAAAGGCAACATTAGCTGCTTAGATGACTTCAGTGATGGATTTGGGCAGAGGTGAAGCTTAGAACGCCTCAAGTAAGGAGGGGGGAGCATTATCTTGTTTTGCTGCAGGAGTGAGTGGTGCAAATCTAAAAAATGGATGTATAGCATCATTTAACAGAGCCATGGCGTCACCCAAACCTCCATATGAGCTAAAGATGGCGTTGGTGTCTTGGAGAGTGTGGAAGTCATCCTGATTAGTGAAATTAGTGTTCAGAGCTAAAGAGGTGTAAGAGCAAAGCATCCAACAAACTACCCTCTGTTCTATTGGTTCTGTTGGGAGGAATGGACCAGATTTCCAGGAAACCATAATGAGATTCATTCAAAAGGGAAACCAAGACGGTCATGAAAGGCTGATTCTTCTATGTCCTGGAGAAACGAACATTAACTTCTGAACTTGAAGTTAAAACAATCCCTTCAACTCATTCGTTTTTTAATCCGAAGTGACGTAAAACCGAGAAAAAACCCCTCAGTGGCCTAATTTCTGTACCAGTCAACCACTGATCTACTTTACAGCATCAGTTTGTCCAACAATGAAGAAGAAAAGTGATTGAATAAATATTGGTTGCTTAAATATTGGTTTAGAAATAGAATAGAATAAAAAATCCCTTTATTGTCCCACAATGGGGAAATTGTGTTGTTACAGCTGAAGCGAATGGTTAAAAAAAAGCAGTTGCTGGGGAAAAAGGTTGATAAATTCTACTGGAAGCTGTGGATTGATTCTACCTTGGCCCCATTGTGGCTTTACCTTTCTATCCAAAATATGTGTTGTCCTGAGCTATTTTCTGCATTTTTGCTGCTATAGACTTAGACCGCTGGAAGACATAGGGACCCCTCTTAATCATTCTATTTCATTCTATCTCTATTCTCCTGTTTTGCAATAGTTGTTAGTTAGTAGCTTCATGTGGTCTGTTCCTGTTTTGTCTGTAACACCATCCTGGAGAGAAATATCAGCCGTGCTGTTGCCATCAACACCTTCCATTACAAATTTTGGAGCTTGGCCTTTTTTCGGTGTAGTCCTGTTTCTCTAACTGTATGTGCACTCTTTCATGGGGGCTGGCTCTGAGCTCGTCTGCGTGGCTGTGTGTTTCCTGGATGGGGCCTCCTTTGAAGCTGATTGACAGTTACCTTTTATATCTTTGCTTCTCTTCCTCACACTTACCCTGGTTAAGCTGGAGGTTACTTCCTTGTCAAAGGGAGTTTTCCTCTGCACTGTCGCTACAAAAATGCATCTGAGGAATTGCTGTAGAGTCAATGAGTCGATTGCAAACAAATGATTTTCCTTTGATAGAAAGCTGAACTAATCTTTATGATTTGGTTGAATTGTCTCTGTAAAGTTAAACGCTGAGATCCAAACCAGGCTGACTTTCAAGCTGCTTCTTTCAAAAATCACGTTTGGAAAACGTTTCAGTCTGTTTTCAACTGGTTTCCAGTGGTTCTAATTCCTTTTTCTAAAACTGTGGGACGATCAGCAAACCAAATGAGTGCGTGCCTGAGGTAATAAAGGTTAAATAAATTAATGTTAAATATCTGCAAAGCAAACTTTCATTTAAGATGAATGAAATTTACCAGTTCACATCTTAATTGCAATCCACTGGTTTTAAATATGTCTTGTTCTTTTCTACACTAGAGAGAACATGTTCTACAGGGATTTCTATTTGGTCCACTTCCTCTTTCAGAGAAAAAGAAGAAAAGGGCTTCAGCAAACTTTGAGAAACAGAATTTACAAAAACCCCAAAAGATGGAAAAATAAAAAAAATACTGAAAGAAAACAGTTTAGTGGAAGCAAACAGAGCATCACCTTGTTAATAGATGGAGCTACAGCAGAAAATCAAAACTTCCACTTTTTTGGTGGAAATTTTGACAAGAAGCAGTTCTCTATCCCAAATCCAGGTGAGAGTTGCTGCCAAGATTATGACTTTCACAGATAGGTCATCAAAGATTGAAATCTTCAATTATGCTGGTAGGTTAGGTAATCCAGATCACATTCCAGACCCTGGAGATGCTGCAAGAGGATTAATACTCTAAGAAGGCATGCTTGGAGCTCAGGTGGAGGAGGTGCTTCTGTGCTTCACAGAGCTGAAGGAGGAGGGAGAAACACCTGGAAGAAGGTTGGGAGGAGCAAAGGTGGGGAGGATTACTTCCCTGCAGGAACAACGTCAGCCAGTAGGGAGGAGAAGTGATGGAGCTATAATCAGTTCCAGTATGGAGGGAGTCCATCCATCCATCCATCCATCATCCATCCATCCATCATCCATCCATCCATCCATCCATCCATCCATCCATTCATTCATCCATAGTTAATTCATCCATCCATCATCCATCATTCATTCATTCATTCATCCATCCATCCATCCATCCATCCATCCATCGTTAATTCATCCATCCATCCATCCATCCATAGTTAATTCATCCATCCATTCATTCATTCATTCATTCATTCATTCATTCATTCATTCATTCATTCATCCATCCATCCATCCATCCATCCATCCATTCATTCATTCATTCATTCATTCATTCATTCATTCATCCATAGTTAATTCATCCATCCATCCATCCATCCATCCATCCATCCATTCATTCATTCATTCATTCATTCATTCATTCATTCATTCATTCATTCATCCATCCATCCATCCATAGTTAATCCATCCATCCATCCATCCATCCATCCACCCATCCATCCATCCATCCATCCATCCA